>NW_024583516.1:38645-47109 GCF_018398535.1 Haplochromis burtoni
AGCAAGGAGTTTATTAAACTTCACCCAAACAATCTGCAAATTTCATTAACATTTAATAAACTATCATCTTGTCTTTATTTTTAGTTAGCACAGACCTTACACACTTAAAGCTGTAAGCTAATGATAGTTAAATAAGAGCAGATGCTGCTGGTGCAATAAGCTGTACTTTTACGTCTAATGGATGATGATCTGATTAGTCGACTAATCGCAAAAATAATCGGTGACTAGTCGACTATCAAAATAATCGTTTGTGGCAGCCCTAGGTACAAGTAGACGGATACATGTGAAGGTGAGTTTTTTCTTTTGACTTTAGAGTTTATCTGGAACGAAAAGGCCGCACGTGGATTGTAGAAGACGGTGCAGATGTAATGTTTTAAAGTAAACCCATATTTACTGTACGGTGTTGGGACTAAGTGATTATTTGAAGCGGTGATCTGTTAACAGGTGTAGCTGTTGGTGCTAACAGAGTCAGGGGAACAGGAACCCTGAGGGACTCCAAAGAGTTTAAGAGCTGCAATAATGTCGTTGAGCGTTACTGTCATGTGACACAGCATACTCTCCTGTAACCTGTCAGAATCAAGATCACTATGCTGTGCTTGGGCTCCCACACCTGAGGTACAAGGCGACACAGAAACAGATCAAAGCTGCCCGTGAGTATGTTCCCACCTACACGCGTGTTTCATGTCTCTGGTTTGTTCTAATGACGCAGTTTGATCCCAAGTCTCTGCCGTTTATCTGCAGACAAATCGATTGTGCTGAAGCACCATCCCGACAAAAGGAAAGCTGCAGGGGAGCAGATCGTGGAAGGAGACAATGACTACTTCACCTGCATCACTAAAGGTACGCAGTGCTGCAACTAATCGTCAACACAGACATGGTTTCTGGAATCTGCTGAACTAACTGACCCACCTGTTGAACCTCAGCTGTGGAAATCTTGTCCGACCCCGTGAAGAGGAGAGCCTTCGACAGTGTAGATCCTACCTTCGACAATTCTGTGCCTTCCAAGAGTGAAGGGAAAGAGAACTTTTTTGAGGGATTTGCTCCCGTTTTTGAGAGAAATGCCAGATGGTCTTCCAAGAAACATGTGCCCAAACTTGGAACCGCGGAGTCCTCTTTTGAAGAAGTGGATAATTTTTACTCTTTTTGGTAAGTGGAAGAGTGAGAGATGCTCCTTTGAATGAAAAACGAGACAAACACAGGGTAAAGGTTCATTCTTTTCTCTTTGGTTAAAGGTACAACTTTGACTCCTGGAGGGAATTTTCATACTTGGACGAAGAGGAAAAGGAGAAGGCTGAATGGTAAGCTCCCGTCTGCCCTGATGAAGCAGGTGTTAGCCCTCTGTCGTCTAACGCGTCAACTCTCCCCCCGTGTAGTCGTGATGAGAGGAGATGGATTGAAAAGCAGAACCGAGCTTCGAGGGCTCAAAGGAAGAAGGAGGAGATGAACAGAATACGAACACTAGTTGGTACAGTCACACACTTCATTAGCAACACAAAGCCCTGAAGTATTGAGCAAATAGCTGCTGCACGTACAGAGATGGTCTGTAAAAAGAGGCTGCAGTGTGACTCATCGTCTGTCATGCTTCACTGCAGATACTGCCTACGGCTGCGACCCTAGAATAAAGAAATTCAAAGAAGAAGAAAAATCCAGGAAGGAGTCTGAGAAGAAAGCCAAAGCTGAGGCCAAGAAGAGAGAGCAGGAAGAGAAGGAGAGGGTAGGTGTCACTCACGGTGGGGAAGGTCGATTGGCCTAAAGGTGCGACTGTTACGTCCAACGGTAAAGCTAGCAGCATAGAATCATCTCATTGGGTTGGTGCTGTTAGCTGCGACGTTCGTGTTACATTAGCTGCTCCTCTAGTTAGACAAGGTGATTAAAACAATCCATGCTGAGTTTATTCCTGTTTATTCCAGTGACAAAGGGAAAATAAATCAATAAATGAAGGAGGGTTACTGCAGGACAAATGTTCACACAGCTTCCTGTCCTGGTTCAGGCGCTGTAATTCCTCCATCCTCTCTGTGACCTGGATCCCAAAGGAGCAGCTTAACCTGGAGCTGTTATGAAATTTAAAGAGTGGATAGTGTTCGCTTCTGTTTACCAGAATCTGAGCAGTGGACAGTATTGGACAGTTTGGTTTTCTTATTGTCATGTTTGGACAAAAACACCACTCAGTGCTTCACACTGTGGGTAATACACATATTTCCAGTCAAAGAAGCTTCTTAAAGCTGCTCAGTTCATGCTGTGAGAAGATGCTGAGCTTCAGTTGGTCACAGGCTCAGGTTCTGCGTGTCTGACAGGCCCGGCGGGCGGAGCTGGAGGCAGCTCGGCTGGCAAAGGAGAAGGAGGAAGAGGAAGCCAAGCAGGCCGCCCAGCAGGCCAAGAAAGAGAAGGAGATCCAGAAGAAGGCCATCAAGAAGGAGAGGCAGAAACTCAGGACCATGTGCAAGGTAAGCACCTACAGTGTCAGACGTGTTTGTGTGCTGCTGCTGCTGCTTGGTGCATTTTCACTATCTGATGCTGTTCCTCTCCACAGAACTGGAACTACTTTGCAGACAACGAGGCTGACAGTGTGAAAATGATGGAGGAAGTGGAGAAACTCTGTGACCGCCTGGAACTAACAAGGTACGAGTCAGTGTTAGCCAAAGGGCCGCCGTCGCCAAAGGGCCGCCGTCGCCAAAGGGCCGCCGTCGCCAAAGGGCCGCCGTCGCCAAAGGGCGTGATGCTTTTTGTTTTCTTGCTCGACTTTGAAGAAACAAACTGGATTCAGGTTTCCACCATGAGATGATCCTGGATGAGCGTAAAGCTGTTGATAATGTTGGTTACATCTAAACAGCTTACCATATAAATGAAAGGAATGACCTGGGATATCATCTGTGAAACATCGGGTCAGGTTTGCTCATCTGCAGCTGAAAGCTTTCAGTGTTGGAGAGGAACTCTTTGCAGCTGCAGGCAGGAGCAGTTCTCTGGCACACAGAAGAGCCGGTGGTTTCATTACAAGTGTGAAGAACTTTCTGGTTTGACACGATGTGCCAAACTACAGGCTTGAATTAAGATTTAGTGTAATTATTATTTCATAAAGCTTCAGCAGTGCATTTGATGAGATGTGACGCATGTGTGTTGTTTCTTTCCAGCCTACAGTCCCTCAATGAAGAGTTGGCTTCGGGCTCTAAAGAGGAGAACAAGGCAGCAGTGGAAAAGCAGGTAGAGGAACTTTTTCTTTGTAGCGCCTCAGGTTTGAAGCCGGAGACCATCAGGAGCCAGCACGTCAACAAACAGGTTGCTGCTGTTTCCTCAGGTGCAGGAGGTGAATGCTCAGCTGCAGAAGGAGAGGGAGGCTGAGATCCAGGCCAGGCAGGCGGCTCGCAGCTCTGAGCAGGCCAGCGGGGGAGCAGGCGGGGGGAAGGGCTGGAACGAAGAGGACCTCCAGCTGCTCATAAAAGCAGTGAACCTGTTCCCTGCTGGAACCAACGCCAGGTGAGCGCTCGGAATTACAGCCGGCGTCAATCGGGGAACTGTGTGTCAATAAAGCTTGTTTCGTGTTTCCTAGGTGGGAGGTTATTGCTGACTATATGAACACGCACTCCACCAGCGGCATGAAGAGGACGGCCAAAGACGTCATCAACAAAGCCAAGAACCTGCAACGACTCGGTAAGCTCACAAAGAAACCTCAGCTTACCACGATTTATCTGTAGGCGCATGGATGCTTTGACCTGCTGCTGTTTACGGTCTCATCCACAGATCCGGTGCAGAAAGATGAAATAAATAGAAAAGCATTTGAAAAGTTCAAGAAGGAGCACACATCAGTGCCGCCCTCCATCGACAACGCTGTGCCCTCAGAGAGGTTTGATGGTAAGTGAGGCTGGGGTAGACACACACACCTGATCGATTCTGATTGGCTCCATCACCAAGCAGAATGTCAAAGACGTGCTGTGGATCAAATGTTATCAAGTGCGTCTCCTCCCTGTGCTGATCGTGTCGGTAATAGATTACACGCACACGTCAGCGCTTCTGTGAAATGACTGAAACATTAGCTCACTGCATAAGCACACAGGCTACCACACATCCCAGTGATGCTCGCTGTGATCAAACACAGATGTTACAGTGTAACGAGTCGGTGATCGTACTAACATCCTTTGAACTTTAAATATGCCTGTACATTTTCCTGCACCATATCAGAGCCAATTTTACGATAGTTACGGGTCAAAGTATCTCTCAAGATTTTAAGAATAATAAACATCTCTTAAATTGTTTGCAATAATGAAGCATTTCAATATAATGTAGACAAAATCGAAAAATAACACGATAGTTGCAGATCAGGACTCCCCGGTCCTTACTGCGCCTGTGCAAAGTTGGACCGTGCAGTACAGGGTACGAGGATACCGCCACCTGCTGACCGAGCGAATGAACCCTATTGTAAACTGAATTGGCGTCAAACCTGTGTTAAATCTGATTTAGTGATAGTCGAGTGTGTTTATGCTCGTCTGTGTGGAGAGGATTGTTGGAATAGTGATGATGATGTGCGCTGTCACTGTCAGTTGTCAGTAAACACTTCATCTGGCTGATGAATCTTCACGTGACACATTACTAAGTCAGTATTATTAAGTCTGTAAGTAGGCGCCAATCTTTCTATTTTACGGTGCTGTTGCTCAATCGGGGGACGAGAAAAGCATGAATTTGTTTGTAAACGGATTCTCCATTGTTTAAATGTCCCGGGCAGTCGAAAAGCAGGCAGAGCTGCTGAGAAATGCTAAGAGCTAACTGGGCGCTAACCGTGTCACTCAAATACATTAACTCTCGCAATGTTGGCAACGAGAGGAAGTGACGGAAGATTTGTGCATGCGGAGTACTGATCAGGTTTCCGGTACGGATCCGGTAGTGACAGCGTCCAAATTCAGGAACCGCATCCTCCTGTGCCCGCATTTGTAGGCCGATTATGTTACAGCGACACGACGAAGGCTGCACAAATTCGAAGACTCTGACAAACGCGGCCTTCATTTCCCCAGATTTGAAGGATGGGTCAGGTGTATACTTCGTGGCCCAACCTATCCCAGAATTCACAGCGTGGCCTTGCCAATTCCAGTTTCCAACAATGGCGGCAGCTAGTTAGTTTTAATATTATTCTTATTATTCTTTCTGGGTCACAAAATAAACGTTTGACATATTTTCAGGTGAGAATGTAGCTGTGTAAACCTCAAATATCTGCTCAGTTTATCAGGACACCACATATTTTCAAAAGCGCTCCGACGTCTTCAGATAAGTCTGTTACCCACTAGCTCGATAGCTAGCCGGGGACTAGTCTCACTAGAGCCGTGAGAACACCGGACTCCCGGCAAATCGTCTTCAAATGTTATTGTTTGGCCTTTTTTCAGTATTTTATTTGTTCCTGAGTAAATCGGTTTGGCTGAGATTAAAGTTATAGTTTTTACACAGCTGAATAAACGTCAAGCAGACAGCTGATTATCAGAAGTGTGAGATGCTCGAGAATTTACTCCGGTGTCCTGTTATATTTTAGATAGCAAGGAGTTTATTAAACTTCACCGAAACAATCTGCAAATTTCATTAAAATTTAATAAACTATCATCTTGTCTTTATTTTTAGTTAGCACATACCTTAAACACTTAAAGCTGTAAGCTAATGATAGTTATATAAGAGCAGATGCTGCTGGTGCAATAAGCTGTACGTTGTACATCCAGTGGATGATGATCTGATTAGTCTACTATCAAAGTAATAGTTTGTGGCGGCCCTAGACCACACCTACTGCAGCTGAGCTGGTCTCTATTTGGGGCACAGCTACTGTAGATGGCTCGTTTTTGTCCCAGTCGTTATTTAGTAGCTGATGTAATGAAAACATTCAGTCGTCAGCTGTGAGCTTTTGAGAGTTCCTGACGATTGTGTTGTCACGTGTGGCCCCTCAGCCTCAGGCAGTGATGGGAATGCTGCCCCCTGGACCACAGAGGAGCAGAAACTTCTAGAACAAGCCCTGAAGACCTACCCAGTCAACACGCCTGAGCGCTGGGAGAAGATCGCAGCTGCTGTGCGTGGACGAAGCAAGAAGGACTGTATGAAGAGGTATAAGGTATGCTGCTGCCGCGGTCTGTGCTCAGAAGGCTCGTGTTTTGCATTAAAGTGTTTTTACTGCAGCGTGAAACTCTGCAGCGACAAACTGAGGAACTAACACGTTTCCTTTTTCCTCTGACAGGAACTGGTGGAGATGGTCAAAGCCAAGAAAGCTGCTCAGGAACAAGTGGCAGCCAAAAATAAAAAATGACAAGAACCACGCGTTAATAGAATCTGTTATTTTAACATTATTGTGTTGGTCTTTATTTTATAATAAAAAGAAGGAAAAAATAACGTGACACGACTTAAATTTTGCATTTGTCCACTTCCTCAGCGTGTCCTGCTCAGCTTCTCATCCAGAACATCCCACTGCGGATCTGGTTGTAGTCGGGCAGCTGTTCGATTGGACCTGAGAACAAACAAACTTATTGCTTATCTGCTTTAACATCAGGCAGAAACACGAGTTTGAACACAGACTGAGTTCCAGAGACGCTCTGATCTTTGACTGACTGCATCGTCACACTTGAAGCTACGCTCACTTCCTGTTTTGGTTCAAGATTTAAACCCAGAGTTCTGATAAACCATTCTTTTCTTTACAGGCGACAGAAAACTGATTAAAATTGTAAATCAGGGCTAAAAGCTAAAACATCAGTCTGCATAGTTCAGCCGTCACAGTGACGATCACTTGCATCACCAGCAGAGTTCAAACTGGGATTCACTCCCCACACTGAGCTGCCGGCTTCCTTTTATCGTACACTCCGAGTTTCGTTAGGTTCAGCCTCTGCAGGCGTCCCGTGTTTGAAAACGTACCGACAGCTGCGATGGCAGGAGCTCTGTTGTAGATGTATTTGGTGCACACGTCCTTTATGGTGCTGGCGTCGATGGCCTGTGGAGAGCCAGAAACAAACATGGTGGAGGATCAGGGCAAAAAGAGCTTTTCAAACATTATTTCAGGTCGTGCTTAAAGACACTGGCTGGGACGTTACCAGATTTACTTTGAGGCTTTCTCAGCCTCACACAGTTTATCACTGTGACTCTGTTATTGTTCTGGTCTTACTGCTTTAAATGTAAAGAAACCTGGCCTTATGAAAAAATATACTCTTATGATGCATTTTAACTTTAAATATGGAAGCAGCAACAAGCACACGTGACGAGTGCCAGAAAGCTCAACGTTCCTGGGATCTCACTTCCTCCTCTGGTTGCAGTTTTTCTACGTTCAACAGTCACAAAGGTGAAATTCAGCTGCGACGTTCTGCGACACCACGCACTAAGGACGCATCAACGTGGAGGTGTTGGAGACGCGACACAGTCTCACCACTATAATCTGTCTAAACAGGTTACCATGGTTACCAGGTAAATAAAAAGTGAAGTACAGGCCTCAGTCTGAGCTGCAATAACAGAGACTGTAAAAATGAAAGCTAACAGAGCCAACCGTAGCTGCTGGATACTAAGAGTACAAAACGCAGCGCTCAGTTGGATTTCCGGTAACAGTTACTGACAGAGCAGAAGAACCTGTCGACTCACATCAATGCGGGCTTCCAGCTCATGCAGAGGGATCCTGCGACTGTAGCACAGCATCTGTCTGCCGATGTCCTCGCAGATTGGGGTGGATCCTGGAGGAAGCAGATCAACACATGAAACCAGGCGCCGCACGACTGCACGCTCTACAGTCACGCTGCCTTACCGTCCAGATGCAGCAGCATGTTGGTCTTGAGCAGGTTCTTGGCCCGAGCTACCTCGCTCTCCGTCACACTGGTACAAAGAGAAATCCTGACAGGAAGCGGCGACACACAAGCGTTAAACACGTTCAGTCAGCAGGTTTAACCTTCTTTAAAACTTTGACGACTAAACTGATCTGAGCGCGCTCACCATTCCATTTGAGTAAAGTGCATCATGTCGTTGATGGTGCCGGGTTCACACACCATGTAGAGTCCCCAGAGGCCTGTGTCTGTGTAGCAGGTGTTGAAGGACTGGAAGCTATGGCACAGGTTCCCCTGACAGGCCATCTGAGCCAGCTTACTGGATAGATTCTAAACTCAGAGGACATAGAAACAAACGGTTCGCTGAATAAATGCTGAGCACGTATGTGTGGTCAGTTTTTATTTAAAGATGGCGAAGAAGAGGAAGAGCATTTAGCAGCAGCACAGAGAAATATACGTGCCACATCCAAGGTTTCCTCAGTACTCACCACGCCTCCACCAAACGAGCGGTCCCAGTTTCCAATGAGCGTGTTGGCTACCATGAGTGGGATTGTGTCGGGGTGAGACCATCCGACGGCCTCCACGGCTATGGCGATGTGAGCGAGTGGCATTTTGTCGTCACGGACTCTGATCTGAAACCGTAACAGAGTCCTGAAGCATTCACCAAATTACAGTTTTTGCCCGTTGCTTGAACACTATAAACCCATGCT
>NW_024583516.1:57341-70837 GCF_018398535.1 Haplochromis burtoni
TACTCATATTCTATCGCGATATTTCATTTTCCTATCGTTGCCTAACATTATACCGGTATTACCGTGAACGGTATAATATGGCCCAGCCCTAACTGGAAGTATCTACAGTTCTCAGTGCTGTGATACAGGCCGGCAGGAGTTAGTGGGGAACTGTCAACGCTCTTGTTTTGAAGGCAGAGCTGGGTTAAAGAGCAAATCTAATCTGTGAGACGAGCAGCAGACGACAGGATGCATACGTGTATATAGAAACTGAATTCATGACTGTTTTTACACGTCTTTTAAACCACTTTAAATACAACTTGAAAGCAAACTTGTTCTGGTTACTCCTCTAAACGATATCTCACCGTCTCCCCGAGCATGTCCAGCTGCAGTATAATCGTTCATTTCAGGGAATATCCGACACATCTATCGCCTTCTTCATCTAAAAGGTTTCCATTAATGAAAGCCTGATGCCGTATGAACTAGAAAGCACAGCCTGCATGAACCTCCATGAACCTGCATGATGCAGTCACACTGGATGATCCAAGTCCGACTGAAAATCTAAACCGTGTGCAGAGGCTTTCCCAGTCTGAATTCATTTGCCTGACTATTGATCTTACTGTGATTTGCTTTGATTCCTGGAGAGGTTGTGGTTTGTATGTGCCTCAGAATCTTGTATTGCCTGAGCTAAGTTCTGTTCTGGTTCTTGTGTACTTGTTCTTTTTGTCATTGTCTGTTACTATGAACAAAATCCTAATAAAAATATATTTTAAATAAAATGTGCAGAAACTCACGTGCCATCTGACTAAAGTCATATTGACTTGTAGACCCATCTGAACTAGATTTAAGGCATCTTAAGTAATATGTGTGTTTTAAACATTTTCCAAGACGTGGACATGTCTGAGCCATCACCCTTCATTTGCATCCACTTTAGAGACAACCGTGTTACTCTGATACACTCAATCTCATTCTTTAAATAACACAGTAGCTGCTCTGTGCTGATGTGACGCCCCGTTATGCAGTAGTGAGAAACTAAAGTTAGCCTTACCTCACTTCCTGTGAAATGGCACGGAGGAAGAGCCGGGGCTTCGCCTTGATGTCTGCTGGGAAGTTTTCCAAAGTGATACTTGGCCAAATCAATGAGCTCGTCATGACAGACACCTGATCAGAGAGGGAGCGAGTCCTGGAGATCAGATCAACTTTACTCTGGTTCAGAATTTATTGCATACTTTGAGCAGTGCTCATGCATCAGTGACTGTTTGTTGCAGGTTTACAGAAAATGTTAACGAAACGTGAGCAGAAAACAGCTCTAACCTCCAGCAGCAGCCAACACTATTCTGGGTCCTTTATAGTGAGCGGTGATATACTCCACCAGGTCTCCTCTGTTGATGGTCCTGCGTCACAAACACACAGCAGGAAGCTAAGCTGTGCAGGATGCTTTCAGCAAACCTCAGAGTACTTTGTGTTTTTTAGGTGTTTGGTCTCACTTGATGTTCTCAGTGGGGCCCAGGATGGTTCTTCCCAGCGCTGTGGACTGGTACGCTGTAGCATGCAGATAATCAAAGACCACCTCTTGCAGATTGGTCTCCACTTCCTGCATCTCTCGAAGGATCACCCCTCGCTCCCTCTCGATCTCCGCCTCTCCCAGCATGCTGTTCTGGATGATGTCAGCCAGAATCTCCACAGCTTTGACACAGAGAGATATTTTATTGTGCTTTAACACATTCCAGGTTTTTCGTTTGAGATGTTGCCATGTAACATTCAGCCCCTCTGCCCTCCCGTACCTCTCGGAAGATCCTTGGAGAAAGCTTTGGCATAGTAAACAGTCTGCTCGCGGGATGTGTAGGCATTGAGGTGAGCCCCCATGTTCTCGATCTCCAACTCCAGATCAAGCTGAGAGCGTTTCCTGGTGCCCTGTCACACATTTATACAGACAAAGTGAACAAAGTCTTGAATGTTACTTTCATTTATAAAGAAACTCTGAAATATTACATTTATGTCATTATTTTGTTATTATACTGCTGTGAACTATTAGAATGCATTCTTCCCTCTCTGCATAGGCCAGATACATTCAAATAAAGACCACTGCTTTAAAAACTTTGCTGCGTAGCTGCCATCTCACCTTAAATGCCATGTGCTCCAGAAAGTGCGCTGTGCCGTTATTTCTCTCGTTCTCATAGCGACTCCCGGCATCTATCCACAAGCCCACCTGGAACAAAGCAGGAATTAATATCCGCTTCCACAAACTGCTGCTACTGTACCACAACCCCACATCTCAGCCTGTAGTGGCAAAGCTAGCAGATGCTAACATTTTTTGTCATGCCTATTACATTTGGCTGGCTGCTTCACAATGGTTATGGTATTTTAACAACATATTTACGTGCATGTATTAAAGCAGCCTGTTTTAAACTGTTTACTTCCAGCTTACTGTGCAGGTGGGGAGCCCCGAGTCCTCAGATGCCACCCGGAGTCCGTTCTCTAAAGCAGTCACCTTGGTTTCAGGAACATTTAGCGCCACCTGGTGAGCAGCTTGGGTGGCCAAGAGTCTGTGCGGTCCAGCAGTGAACTACGGGAGAAGGACAGCCAGTCACCATGACGCTTCAAAACTACGTTTGCTGCTACCAGTCAGCGATAATGAATAAATCTGCCCCATTGGCGGTTCTGTTACACAGGGACATCCAAACATCACAGTAAGAGTTGATCACGTAATAGCTAAGCTATCTTAAATAGCTGTTCGCAAACAAGCCGGCCATGCGCAGAGCTTTTCCTCTATGACACTGAGCACTGGCAGCTGTCACGGGCATATCAATTAAATGAGAAACTCCAAACATGACTATGAATCAATTCTTCTTACCCTGCTTATCGAATTCTTCTTCAGTAAATGTCTTTGTAAGAAAAATCTCCCAGCAGACGTGAGGCACTGTACGGACATTGCCATATTGTTTATCTGTAACGGTGCCGTTCTGCTGACGCAACATCCGCCGGAGATGACGACTTACTTTTTTCATAGTAGGGAAAAAATACCACAGGATTTGATGACAACCGCACAAAGAAATGTATTCTTACACTCTTACACTCTCCTTAAACCAATAAAAAACAGAGATAAACACACCTGAACAAATAACTTTATATTTCAGACATTGATCAACCTATTATATGGAAATATGAAAATTGCTGCCACACGACTAACTGCCTATGTGACCTATTGGTTTGCACGTTAGCTGTAAATAAAGTATTGAAGTAATATATATTTACATTTAGGATACTTCTCAACCATATTTGACGTGGTTCGTTTATAACGAACGTTCTAACGTTTAATCGCTTTTGTTTATTTTGAAAGGGTGTCAGAATTTGAAGGCGGAAGTGTCGGTTTAGCCTAGCGCGGATTTTCTTTCTGTGAGTTTCAAGTTGGTCTGTCAGCTTCTTCCTAGCAGTTCAGTGTGTGACTGAAATAGTAGAGCAAGGCTGGAGTCCAGCTGTATACAGAGCAGAAGGCCTGCTGCTGTAGCCTGCACTGGAGGTATTTCCTCTGTAACCCGGACTTAATTAATTCTCTGTTGGGTTCAACGGTGTCGTTAGCCGCTAACGGTGCAGCGTTAGCTGTTCACGCTAATTAGTGGCCTCAACTTTAGCCGATGTAATAAAACAGGAGTGTACGGCCATTAGCTTCGGTGTGGCTTTCAGACAAGAAATGGCGGGAGGCAGAGATCTCATGGACGGTGACCTGGAAGATGGAGAGATCTCTGGGTCCAGCTCGGATACTGAGATGGGACCAGCCACAGCAGCACAAGAAGCTCGACCCCAGGTTCCCCCGGCTTTCTGCGGCCAGTCTTTCCAGAACAGAGCCTATGCTCAGACACTTCCAGCCGCAGCTTATCGCAGCACAGGTAGGACGGCAGAGTCTAGTGACAGTGACCCGGAGTCCTCTGACGAGGAGGCGGCTGTTTGGCGCCGGAAACGCCAGAAAGTGTCCAGTGCTCCACAGCCGCCTGCATGCAGCGCCCGGCTAGGGCCGACCCCTGTGCCCGCCCAGGGGACGACGGGTGGCCGCAAAGTGAATAACATTTGGGGCTCTGTAGTACAAGAGCAGTGCCAGGACGCTATCACTGCAGAACTTGGCATATTTGGCATGGATGGTGTTGGCATGTCCACCAGGAATGTGGAGACTTATAATTTCGTCCTAGCTCGGAAGATAATGGAGAAGGAGAGGGAGATGGAGGCACAGTCAAAGGAAGGAGGAGAAGTGAGCATGCTGGATGCTGAGCTGGAGGAGTACATGAAGGGTAGGGGGTCAGAGGAGAACACAGGAGGTGATGCAAAGAGAAAGAGACCTGCAAAGGAGCGGCTGGGCCCCAGAGCAGAGATGGACATCAAGGGCCGCTATGAGATCACAGAAGGTGACCCAGATGATAAGGTGATAGAGGAGATTGCGTTCAGGCTGCAGGAGCCCAAAAAGGAGCTGATCACTCGAGTTGTCAAAGTAGTTGGCAAGAAAAAAGCCATAGAACTTCTCGGAGAGACCGCCACCCTGGAGGAGAGTGGCGGTGTGTACACCATGGACGGCAGCAGGCGCCGGACACCGGGTGGGGTGTATCTCAACCTGCTGAAGAACACCCCCAGTATCACCAAGGCCCAGATCAAGCAGATATTCTTTGAGGAACAGGTGAAGGAGTACAAGAGCAAGAAGGCTGCCCAGAAGAGGAGGCGGCATTTGGTGGCCAAAAAGATGAAGCAGGCCATTGGCACCCTAAACCTGCAGGAGCATGATGACGTCTCCAGAGAGACTTTTGCCAGTGATACCAACGAGGCTTTGGAGTCTCTGGAGGAAGCTGCAGAAGACGAGGAGGCTCAAGAGGAAGCTGCTGTGGGCACTGAGGAGACAGCAGTGGTCTACAACGCTGCAGACCTGGAGGTGTTTTGAAAATAGCCTGCTGTCTGAACAACGATGTTAATGAAACACTGAAAGCACTGAATATGTGATTGATTCAAATCCACACTGGTGTCCTTTTTTGTTTTTTGTTTGAAACCTTAGCAATAAAAGCAGCGCTTCTGTTAACAAATAGTTACAGCATGAACATGTTGATTGGAGCTTTTGCCATTCAAATGTTGTTTTGCCTTTTAAAACCAGTCCTTCTCAACAAAATGATGTTGTGAGAGTCAAATTCATAACCATTTGTTGCTGTAAGTGTCATTATACAAACAGGTCTTGAGTTATTACTTTCATGGATGCACCTCGGTGTGGAAAATAATAAAAGTGGTGACTCAGGTAAAAGAATTAAAAAACTGTAGGGTTCTTTTTTTGTGCACTCACTTCCAAACACAAAATAACATAAATGTTATATAAGGTGAGTTTTAGTATCATCAGATCAGGATTCCTGTACTGACATTCATACCAAGTGGGGCTTCTCAAAGAAAACAAAGGCATTGAATGGCTGATGTAAAAGTGCTGAAGTGTCCACTAGATGGCAGCCATGTTCCAACTTCTGCAAGAGTGGAGAGCCCTTTTAGTCCAAGGCTGTATATAGAAAGAACCCTTAACCGTTCCGTACAGCATATATAAAAACGTATAATATAAAAGAATAACTCAAGAATTAAACTGAAAAATGCAAAACTGCATGCATATGAAGTGCTGCCTGCTATAGTAAAGGTTAAACTACCAGGTCACAGGTGTCCTGTTTAATTTGTATAACTCTGGTACAAATGTACACAGTCTGCCTGGCTCAGGCGTGTCAAACATATGGCCTGAGGGCGAGAATCATGCACACGTGATTATGAAAATGTAAAGGAGAAATTCTGTTTTTACAATGAAAAAGAAATATATTCATCCATTGAGCACCACAAATGATAAACGTCCACCACGTTAGACCTTTCACATTTGTCATTCTTTATGCAGGTGGTTAGGACAGAGCGTACTCGTAAATGACATCCTCATCTCCAACTTAAACATCTTTGCACTGATGAAAATGTCAGTTCCTGCTTTTGTTTGTTTTGTTTTTTTTGCGACACCACTACTCAACGAGTGGTGTCTTAAACAGGAATCCTAAATGTCAGCTGAAGAATGATGATTTCTACAAGAAAATCCTGAAAAACCATCGGCTCACGCCCTGAAGCTGAAGCACATTTAGGTCATGCATCAGTACAATGATCACACGTTAGCAATTAGTTTTTCACATAAGACCAGGTGGGTTTGGATAGCATTTTTTCCTTTAATAAATGAATACACCATTTACAAACTGCACTTTATATTTACTCAGGTTATCTTTGTCTAGTATTAAAATTTGTTTGACAGTTATGCAAAAACCAAACACGTTTGATTCAGAGGAATCAAATATATGTTTGTTTTTTTAGAATTTGTGAAACCTGTGCTGTGCTTTCAACATCTGCAAAGGCCCAAAACCTGAAATCTGAAGACACAAATCTTGGTTGACGTTCACTAACACTTTGTTTTACAAAGTCTCGCTTCTAAGTGTGAATGGTTGTCTGTCTCTGTGTGTTAGCCCAGGGTGTACCCCGCCTCCTGCCCTAAGACAGCTGGGATAGGCTCCAGCCCCCCTGTGACCCTGAACAGGTTATGGATGGACGACACACTATCTATGTTTCTTATGCCTTCTAAGGAATGTATTAGGATTATATAGATAGAATATATTTTACTGAATATATATATATATATATATATATATATATGTACAAAAAAAACAAGCTCAAGCTCCCAGGCCTCTGGTAGAGGACCCGAGCTTGAGGGTCCTGCGCAGTATCTTAGCTGTTCCCAGGACTGCGCTCTTCTGGACAGACATCTCCGATGTTATTCCCGGGATCTGCTGGAGCCACTCGCCTAGCTTGGGAGTCACCGCACCTAGTGCTCCGATTACCACGGGGACCACCGTTACCTTCACCCTCCACATCCTCTCGAGCTCTTCTCTGAGCCCTTGGTATTTCTCCAGCTTCTCGTGTTCCTTCTTCCTGATATTGCTGTCATTCGGAACCGCTACATCGATCACTACGGCCGTCTTCTTCTGTTTGTCTACCACCACTATGTCCGGTTGGTTAGCCACCACCATTTTGTCCGTCTGTATCTGGAAGTCCCACAGGATCTTAGCTCGGTCATTCTCCACCACCCTTGGGGGCATCTCCCATTTTGACCTCGGGACTTCCAGGTTATACTCGGCACAGATGTTCCTGTACACTATGCCGGCCACTCTGTTATGGCGTTCCATGTATGCCTTGCCTGCTAGCATCTTGCACCCTGCTGTTATGTGCTGGATTGTCTCTGGGGCATCTTTACACAGCCTGCACCTGGGGTCTTGCCTGGTGTGATAGACCCCAGCCTCTATGGATCTTGTGCTCAGAGCTTGTTCTTGTGCTGCCATATATATATATACATATATATATACATATATATAGGGTTTTGGAGTTGACGTCACGCCGCAGTGCATTGTGGGATCGCGGCGCCACGTCAGTAGGCCAGGAAGCAGAACAAGCGCACAGTGTTGGAGTGTTGGAATCGGGACTGCCAGAACCATGCTCAAAATCAGCGCAAAAGACTGGGGCTGTAAGGGGCTGTATCGCGACCGATTGTGCCCAGACGCCAAGAGACGGTACTTTGAAAAAATTGCGTGCATCCGTAATGTGGACCCGTATGAAATAAGGAAGTGTAGTGGAAACCCAGACGACCACTGTGACCTCGTTGTGTGGACACAGAGAGACCTTGCTGTGATATGCATCTTCGGATTTCTGGGAACCGCGTTTAAAGCAAGCACAAGACTTCTTTCGTAAAGTGTGCCTTCCTGAACTTGTTGGGAAATACTTCTCCAAACAACGTGCTGCTCTAAATAGCCTGTAATGTTTCATTTTGTGGTTCAAGATTAATGCCAGCTGTGTGTTGCCATGTAAATAGTTTGCATTTCATTTTTATGTGATTGCTAAGTACATGTGAACAGATCAAGAATAAAAAAAACAAACAAATATACTATTCTTTTTTGTTTTATTAAAACAACTTCACACAAAGTGCAATTATTTACAATGTACTGTACATCCAAAAGAACAGCTTTAAGAATACTCAACAGGAGCGAGTGTCATTTGGCCCTGGTTTGACAACAACACTGGGGCACATATTAACAAAAACACAGCAAACCTTAACGATCTTATCAAGAAGTGTTGTCTTCAGCCTCACATGATAAGAGTAATCGGATTGGCATTGTAGTGTGTAACATTTTGAACTTGTTGCACTAACTACCTATTACTCGCTCAACATGAATTCTCAGGTGGGCAGTTGCTCTTGTTTGTTCAACGTCCCTTACATCAAGTTGACAGTAGCCTTTTGTGAAAGCTGGAATCTTGACCTCCGCACACATCATTCCTACAGCATTTCTGATGTCAAAGCCTCTGTCAGCCAACACTACGTCCCCTGGTAACAGCTTTTGAAGAATGCCACATCTCTCTGTGATGTGTTTATCTGATGCACGCCCCCCCCATCCCCTGGAAATGAAAGAAATAGCTCCATGGGGTGTAATCCCGATGAGGTATTTATGGTGTGTGTACCCTTGTAATGAGAGTATGTTTGTGCACGTGCCTTTAAATTAGATGGTCTTTCTGTTCAAATCTCAAAACAGTCAACAATGTTGGCTACTCGTTTTCCAAAAGTTTCAGTAAACTGTGGAGGCATTGTCGCCTGCAGACAGTGCCTCTCAGGCCTGTGCACCAGTGCTCCTAAGCGGGCATACAAAACATCAATGGTATCGGTGAAGACAGAAGACAGTGTTTTGTGGGACACATCGAATGGATGACAAAGATGCTGGACTGGAAGATCAAGTCTCAGACACATCAGTGTGAGTAAGAGCATTTGGAAACCTGTCAGTTTCTTCGATATTGGCAGGAAATCTTTGACAGTGTTGAAGAGGGACATTAAGACAGCATAACAATGTAGTCCAGTGTAATATCTTACTTTTTCAGTATCATCCTTTAAGAAACTTTCATTCAGCTCTGTCTTTTGCAACTGTGCTCGAAGCAGTCTGTTCTCATCCAGCAGCCGGTTTATTTCTGCTCTGCTCTGTTCATTGCACACACAATCCTTCGTCTGCCCTTTAGCTTCCGTGACGCTGTCTGTCCGATGACCACTGTCCACATTTGCAGCTGCTACCTCAACCTCCACTTGTCCAACACAACTGCTGTCCACTGCCTCCATGACATTGTGATTTTGTTGTTGGTCTTCTGTCAGATCTTCATCGATCACTTCTGCACGGGACACACCTTCAGACTCCACACCTTCAGACTCTGCAGCTGCATAACTGAAGGCCTGTAAGATAAAATTAGACATAAGGTAAATGTACACCAATATTCCAATGACAGGTGTGTTATTCATCTGGAAGTTATGTGCGGATTAGTGTACAGTGATAGCAATTTAGTATGTTTTTAGAGGGGGGGGGGTTACCTGCAATGGGTGCTCTTTTTCGCTGTTTCCGTTGCGTACGCCTTGAGTGCTGGTCCAAGTCTGACACAGGTATGTCGCCGTGCCCCATGTGCAGTGTTGGTGCCCAGTCTGGATTTGTTACATCCATTTCATATGCTGGTTTGCCTGCAATAATGCCAAATCATAAGCTACTCAGTCGACATGACGTGGTTCTGCAGCATCACACATTAGCATGTTTTATCTCATTATCTATGACCTCAGCACATTGAAAGTAACACTAAAAGCCTTTCAAGAGTGATATGAATTAATTTAGAACTCACCGGAAAGAAAATGCCGTGAGCAAACCAACAAAAAGCTGGGGATTGCAGAGAACTCGATATCCGCTCGTCTCACCGCTGCAATCCAAGCCTGACGTCTTTGTTTAGTAATATCGGATACATGGGATCCCTCACGTTGCCTCCAGGACGGAAAACGATGAAAAGAGAGCCCGTTATCCAGCTTCTTGCCTTCACGATCGTGTGATCTAACGTTGCAACCGACAACACAACACGTACGATCCATAGCTGAAATGGTATCCTTTGGCTGGCCTACTGTCATGGCGGCCAAGTGGGGCGTGGCCATCTCCGTTCTATATATATAACTATATATATATATATACACACACACAACACACACACATACATACTATTATATTATACTTATATAATAATATATATTATATATATATATATATATATATATATTATATATATTATATATTATGTGTGTGTGTGTGTGTGTGTGTGTGTGTGTGTGTGTGTGTGTGTATATATACACACATACACACACACATATATATATATATATATATATATATATATATATATATATATATATATATATATATATATATATACTATATATATACATATACACACACACACACACACACAATTATATATATATATATATATGTGTGTGTGTGTGTGTGTGTGTGTGTGTGTGTGTGTATATATATATATATATGTTACAGCAACATCACAAATATATAATATATATATATATATATATATATATATATATCTGCCAAAGGTGCTACTGATGGGTCAAAGATCAGAGTACACTTTGGCCTATAAATTGATTCCATGGTTTCTCTTTTAATGCCAACTGCTTATTTGTACTATGCTTTCATTTCAGAGTGCAATTAGACATTAAAATGCACCATTTTAAATTTTAAAAAAGTGGAAAAATTGAGGATTTCTAAAAGTTTTCAGTAGTGTAGCTTTTCAGTGAGAACTTCCTTTTTCATGACTGTAGCTGCTGAGTGAGGAGTCTTGCTTTCTTAAGACTTGTGCTTAAATGTTAGTACTCATTCATTCAAAGTCATGATCAATCTTAGTCTTTCCTGTTTATCTTTCCTGTTTTTTCAAAGCAATTCCCAGATTCTTTGGAGGATTTTCCAGCTAATTAAATTTTTGTCTGCAGACAGCACACGGGATTTTCATTGGAATGAAAAAATAGGTGGCTGAAAGCAAAAATGTGAAAAACCAAAACAATAAGACAAAAGAGTCTAAAAGGTTCCATAGTACTGTGTATATGTGCACAGAATATATGCTTATTAAAGCAGGTGTTTCACCTACAGAAGGAGCAGTAAACTAGCGTACAGTTCCAATATTTGCCTAACAAATCCGAGTTCTTACTTGACATAAACATGCCTGAGGAAACAAATGGCCCCCGCTAAAGCAGCTGCATCTAAATCAAAGTAAAAGTATACAGTCTCCCCACACAGCTCTGGGCAAGAATGAAAGCCTTTAATGGTGGTGGTGGATTTGTCAGCTGAAGCTCTTGGAAATGATCATTATCTCTGCTTGTGGCTGCCACATTAAAGGCCCAGTGTGTTGGCAGAAACATGTTTGATAATCCCACCACTTATGGCTGTTTTCATATTTGCTGGCAGATATATCTCCTCTGATAAGCTGTCACTGCGAACATCACGATTCCATGTGGCAATTAGGCAAGCAGATAAGGGTTCACAGAAGGTGCAGAGATCAGTTTCCTGCCATTGACTTTTACTGCCACTTCTTCTGCTCGCAGGCAGGCCGGAGCATGTGAATGCATCGTTTGGTTTAATGGGTAAAGCTGATCAAAGCATGATTTTCAAAGCCTTACTCATATGGAATTGTTACATGCAGTCTCTGGTCTCGGGACCTCTGTATCTGTCACCTGGCAACAAACTTGTTGCCTGGATACAACACGCTGTTTCCACTGGATTAAACAGGACGGGGATTGAAAGACCTGTATCTCACGACAGGCTGGGGTGGAAGTGCTGTGTGATGTCAGCACTGTCACTCCAGCAAATGAAATGTTGAGTGCTGCATATTAGCACGTCTTTGAGATCCACCCACAATCATCCAGCTGTGCTATGAATGAATGGCTCCATGCCTGCTATGCAAAGACTTTCTTTAATCACTTGACCAGAAGTAAAATGCAGTCTGTGTTTATCAGAGCTAATTTTGGACACGCTGATGGAGAGGCAGAAATGCCACCACCACAATTACACCATGGATCTGCCATCATCCGTCCCATTCCTCTGTTGGACATTCTCAGTCTAACAGACAGTGGCTACAATTTTCACCTTCACTCTTTAACAGTTGCTCAGGGGTATATCAGGTGCCCGTTCAGTGGATTCGAACCCCCAACCTTCCGATCATGGGGCGACCACGCTACCTACTGAGCTATCCAAACCTTTAATTAACGACAGTAAATTAGATAACGTGATCAGAGTGGCTCAACACTTTGGCTGAAGCAAAGGTGAAGAGACAATGGATCACATTCCTACATGTGTATATCAGCTTTGGGGATGGCTTCTCTCCAAATATGATTCTGTTTTCCTCTTTGATTACTGAGAAATATTCTGCACATGGTTTATTACTAGTTTATTTTCTATTCATACCTCATGCGGGGTTCACAGTGACTGGCAACGATTTTCAGATTTTCTATTCTCACGTGCTTTCTAGCAACTTGCAACTTGGGGTTATATGTTGCCTGGAGCAGCTGGGGACTGGACCACCAACCTTCTGACGAGCAGATGAGCTGTTCTACAGAAGCTTAACCTGCCATGCACCTCCTTATTAAAAACCTCATCCAGTGCCACATCAGGGGCCCTGACGTGAAACCCAAACCTCGTCCATCCAAGACTTTGCTCAACCTACATGAAACCTGCCTCCCTCTAAATGTGAATTTTATTTTGAAAATCCAGTCTGTAATCTTAACTATGATCCATCTGTATGTCCACCTGTCTGTCTGCAGTTAAACTCCTACACAGAGCTGTATTTATAGGGAGGCATGTTAGTATCAGAGAGTCCTGACTGTACAGGACAAATGGACAGCCACATTGTGGTAATGATATGACAGTCCAGTCAAACTAAGCATGATCACAGTGGCCAGAAAAAAGAGGAACAGGCAGATAATACACGTAAAAACTGATAACTTCATCATCACATGAGAGAAAATAATAGTTTGTCCAAAAAGGTGGATTTGTCACCAAAGTTACATTTCCGTGTTTTTATCTGAAGTGCTGTAAAATTAGTGTTGATGTATCAAACCAATGAAAGTATAAGTTTGAAAAGCATCATTTAGTTCAGTTCAGTTTTATTTATATAGTGCCAAATTGCAGCAACAGTTTTCTCAAAGCACTTTATATTTTACAATAATACAGAAAACAACAACAACAATCCAATGATCCACCTGAGCAAGCTCTTGGAAACGGGGCGATATCTGTCAGCTCATAGCAAGAGGATTTCTGACTTTTCTGTGTGAAATTTGAAATTTCTTCCTGCTCTCCTTTGGGTTCTCTGATTTCCTCTCACAGTAACCTAACACGCACATTAGGTTATGTGGTGATCCCAAACTGGCCACAGATACCAGGCATACAAGCACTTCAGGCACCGTATGAATGTAGATGTGGCCTGTAGTCTAAAGCAGCAGTCCCCAACCTTTTTTGCACCACGGACCGGTTTATGCCCGACAATATTTTCACGGACCGGCCTTTAAGGTGTCGCGGATAAATACAACAAAATAAAACTAGTACCGGTACCGAAAAAAAGAAGATTTATTCATAACACACGTGAAA
>NW_024583517.1:0-1306 GCF_018398535.1 Haplochromis burtoni
CCAGAGTTGGAGAAATGAGGGCCACTGGGGGAAAAGCATAGAGGAGGGTTCTCGGCCACTCGTGAGCTAGAGCATCCACCCCGAGTGGAGCTCTCTGATCGTGCAGCGAGTAAAACAGGGGACTGAGCATTCTCCCTGGATGCATAAACGTCCATGGTCGCCCGACCGAATCGCAGCCAGATCTGCTTCACCACCTCTGGGTGAAGCTTCCAGTCCCCATACAGTGGGTTGCCCCTGGAGAGAAGATCTGGTCCAAAGTCCAAGACCCCCGGCACGTGAGCCGCTCTCAGTGACAGCAGGTGGACACTGCTCCAGACTATCAGTCTGTGTGCCACTGTGTGTAACACTGGTACATCAACAGACACCCCGCTGTCTGTTGATGTAGGCCACAACAGTGGAATTGTCCAACCTCACTAAAACATGATGACCTCTCAGCCAAGGGAGAAAGTGTTTTAGCGACAGGTGAACCGCCAGCAGTTCCAGACAGTTTATGTGGGTGGAGCGCATGTGAGGGCCCCATTCCCCATTCACTGTCCTGCCCTCGTGGGTGGCCCCCCTCACCTGGAGGGAGTCTGGGCTGAGCCCTATGAAAGTAATGCATTGAGTTGGCGTCAATGTGCTCTTTTCCATGAGCGGGGCCACTGCTGCCTCGGTGCACGTCACAAACACCCTTGGGCTCAGTGAGAGACCAAAAGGCAGGACTACGAACTCGTATCCCATCCCCTGGAAAGCAAATCTCAGATACTTTCGGCGTGGGGGGGATATATGGGGATGTGGAAATAAGCATCCCTCAGGTCGATCGCTGTGAACGAGTCACCTGCTCGTACAAACCGTAGTAGCGAGGCGTGCATCAACATCCTGAACTTGTATGTCCTTAAATGCCGGTTGAGATCCAGAATGGCTCTCATCCCCCTCCTCCCATTCTTTGGCACAAGGAAATACCTTGAATAAAATCCGCTGTGCATTTCCTCGGGAGGGACAACTCTATAACTCCTTTGTCTCTCAAGGTGGAAATTTCCTCCAGGAGAAAACTGGCATACTCGCCCAGAGCATGAGAGTAAATGATTTCTTTGAAATGTGGTGGAGCGACATTGAATTGCAGCCTGTAGCCCTATTCCAATGTCTTCAACACCCATGCTAACTGAGCGCAGGTGGGCCAGCTCTTCATGCGAAGAGACTGAGGGCTCACTGGCCACTCCACCGAAGATGGCGTTTTGGCGCCCCTTGTGGTCGCAGCGCGAACCATACGCCATTTCGGTGTCCCGTCACCTCTGTCACAGGCGAGCGAGGTGACGGGCTCATCTGC
>NW_024583517.1:3689-4793 GCF_018398535.1 Haplochromis burtoni
TGTAAGGGCTGGCGTAATGGTATTTGAGCTTCTGATGAGGTCACGCAGGAGGCGCTCCCATAATGAGACATGAAACGAATGCTATGAAAGAGAACAAATGACTCAAAACACCCGATTCACTTTGGTGAGTGACTCATTAACACTCGATTCAGTAAAAAGAATCAAATTTACCATCACTAATCATCTGCAACCGAAAATATTTGTGGATGATTACTATACCTTTCTAATGTGATGTTGTTGTCCCTGCCTCTCTTTCTCTCTCTTTCCCGCCTGCTCTGTTCCTGTGCTATTGCGAGTGTACTACCGCCCCTCCCCCCTCTTCCCAGCGCAAAGCACAAGGCTCGCGTGCGGAGTGAAGCGGAAAAAAGTGCGAGAGAGAGGGTGAGAGAAAGAAAAAAAAACCACAGCTCGCGATAAGGAGCCGGCTCGCATCGTTCACGTCAAAGATCCGGCTCTAAGAGCCATTTTGTTCACGACCAGCTGGGGAAGCAGCACATCAAAGAAGGACTCATCCAGGCTGGAAAAACTAAACAGGAAGGCTGGCTCTGTGGTCGGCATGAAGCTGGACACTATGGTGAAAGTGGCAGAGAAAAGGACATTAAAGAAACTGCTGGACATTATGGACAATGCTGGGAATCCTCTGCACACGGTCGTAAATAATCAGAGGAGCCTATTCAGCGATATATACATATATATGCAGTGGCGGTCCTAGCCTGTTTGGCGCCCCAGGCGAACACTCCCTCTGGAAGACTGAAACACTCCCCCCACAGATTCACTTTGTCTAAGGTTTATTTCTGGGATTTCACACAACCCAGGATTCAAATCATGAATACATAATGGGCTTGGATTTACATCATTAGAATGAAATGTGCTCTATTTGTAAGCAGCAGGGCCCCCTCCCCTTTCGACGGGTTGTGTGTGAGACTTTAAATCATCAAAATGTAAATTTTAAATTGTTATTGATCCCTTTACCTCTAGTCCTAAAGTGTATATTTATTTTCTTACGCTTCTTATATTTATTGTTTGTTCACTTGCACAGCTGTAACTGGAGCCTCGTCGTCTCGTCTCTCTATATACTGGACTGTATGTAGCGGAGATGACAAT
>NW_024583517.1:5914-7651 GCF_018398535.1 Haplochromis burtoni
TAACAGTCCAACACTGGTCTCTCAATCTCCCGTTGGAGAGCCATGAGCTTCCCCATGATGTTATCAAACTTGCCTCTGTGATGTTGTCATTCTTGTGCTCAAAGAGCCGATTCCAAGAACTCACGACCGCAGTGTGCCTCCCTAAGATGTAATCCAGTCTGCACTCAGAGGTCTTGTTCTGAGTACTCACAGCAGCCGTAAGCCTCACCAAGATCTTATCCGTGCTGCACTCAATGAGGCCATTTTGAGAAACTCACGCCTCTTCCCACCGTTTTAATCCCAGCGGGCAGCCTTGTGGGTGTTTGAACAGCCGGTTCCGCTTTCTTAATTCTTCGATAAGTCAGGGCCAACCCAGCTCCGATCAGCCAGAACCCTGTTACCATGGTTCTGAATAGGTGGATATCTTCAGCACTCAAGCTCACCCAAGCCCAAACTTCTCGTTGAGAAAAGGGTGTCAATTGCATTTAGGGAACAGTTGATCAAATCCATAATTCCTCTTTTAGGTTTTAGAGAACAGACTGTGAGAAAAACACGAGACTAGACAAGGACACAAGAGGCTAAGCAGGGAAGCTAAGGGAGAAGAGGAGAGGAGAAAAGTGCGACTGCCTTTGTCAAGAGCAAGAGCAGGATGAGTAAGAGCTATTTTTTTTAGTTTTTTTTTTTTTTTTGCCGATGCCTGTGATGCCGTCCCCCACCATGATGCTGCCCGCCCGTGTCGCCCGTATCAAAAACCGTTACTGTATATATGTATATATGGTGTATTTATGCTCATATCCTTACTCTCATTCGCCTTTATTGTATCTGTAACCTGCAACTTCTGTCAATGATACTGGAAACTGAATTTCCCGGGGGAACCTACCGGAGTTTCATCTAATATAATATTATCTTTAAGAAAAACGCTGCTAGTTGCTCAAAAAATGTTTATTATGCTAAAAAATCTCAGATATCAAAAATATATACGATGGAATTTATCAAATAAATGGAAAGGTATTTTGAATCAGTTTCACTGTGTAAAAGAGTGGATGGACCTCAGTGTCTCTTACTAATACACAACGAGCTCATATCAGTTATCGAGGAGATCAATAATAGATATCTGTAACCAATAATAAAATCTGGCTTCAATCCTCTGTCTTATATATAACAAAAAAAATTACTTTTAATACAATTACTGTTAATATTTAATATATCATTAAAAACAAGAAAGTCTAGGCAAAATATGTGTGAAATTAAGACCAATATAAAACTGTTATTTATATTCCGTGATAATCAATTCATGTCTACAATGGTGCTGAAATGTCATTTTTGACCAGGATATGTCCTTCAATTCACATGGTATTGAAAAGTGGTTATTTCACTTTTCTATAATTTATTCAAATGTTTTTTTATTATAAATTTTCTTTTTTACATTTAATCAATTTCTTTTTCTAAGTTATCATTTTAAGAATACAGAAAAAGAATAAATGCCCTGCCATACAGTTTGGTCCATGAAGTTTGCACTTCAGCTACTTGTTTATAGTTTGATTTAAAATAAATGATGGTGGAGCACAGAGGCAAGAACATTAAAACTGTCAAAAAATATATGATTTAAAGTGTATGTAACATGTGAACTGCTTTAACTTATGTTAAGTTGAATTTATAGTTCTACTTTGGTTTCATCTGACCACATGACATTCTCCCAATCCTCTGCTGTATCATCCATGTGCTCTCTGGCAAACTTCAGACGGGCCTGGACATGCA
>NW_024583517.1:8381-14428 GCF_018398535.1 Haplochromis burtoni
TAGTAAGCTATAGTACTTTTTCCTTCGGGAAGGTACCATCTGTGCAGTCTGCAATTCTGTTGAAGAAAGATGTTGAATCTATTTAATTATTGTAGAAAAATAATTGATTTCTGTGCATTTGTTTTACACTTGCATTAAATTAAAGTTGATTACATCGATCAAGGGCGGGGGGTGGTTCCCTAATATTTTTGCTGGGAGTTGGCAACCCTGTTAGTTAGGTAGGTAAGTACTCTTTCAAATAACAGAATAGGGAGGATCGTGTAGGTTTAAATTTATTAGATTGACCTGTGTTGCTGAACTATAAAATGTTTTGGGTGGAGTCTATTTGTTGCATACAGGTATAACAGAATAGCTTCAGTGTCTTGTTTTTTAAAACTTGATTATGAACTTGTGCAAAATGCATCAAGATATTTATTTAAAAAACAGTTTTATTGATTACAAAATACGCTATATCGGATTCATATCGGTATCGGCAGTTCTCTAGCATATCAAGACTATCTCTCCGCACCGTTACATATTCCATATGTACGGGGTAAGACCCCAGCGTGTGGATATTTCTTTAAGACACTCCGGCTACGCCCCACAGCTTACGTATAAAACAGCTGTGCGGATCGCCCCACAGCTTACGTATAAAACTTGAGAGTGCTGTGTGTTGTTGCGTCTGTTGGAGCGTGCTTCGGCATCCTCCGTGGGCGCTGGCTCTCCCCCTTCCCTTGCCCTGGTATTCCCCGGGTAGCCCCGGTATTCCCCTGGTAGCTCCGGTATTCCCCTGGTAGCCCCATTATTCCCCTGGTGTCCCTGGTAGCCCCGGTGTCCCTTGGTGTGCCCTCCTGTCCCCCTGTTGGCTGGTCCTTAGCCTGGTCCGCTTCGAGGGGAGACTCAGCTTTAGCACTCTGAGCAAGTGCTGTTGCCTGGGCGCCGGGTAGCTTAGCTCCTGTGGGCTACGTGGCGGGCACAGGGCGTCAGCGTTGCTGAGTGTATGCTGTCGGCTAAGCTACTGTGAGCCATAACACAGGGGGGAAGCTGCTTCAGCGTACTAGCGTGCGGCGTCAGCTAGGCTACTGTGAAAGCGTACACTGAGGGGAAAAGGGCTTCAGCGTTGCTTGCATACACTGTCAGCTACGCTGTGTCGCATAACACAAAGGGGAAAAGGGCTTCTGCATTGCTAGCGTATGCTGTCAGCTAGAGCTGCTGTGTCACATAACACAAAGGGTAAACGGCTTCAGCATTGCTATCGGAAAAAGAAAAAAGCTAGCTGCTGTAGTGCGTTATACAGGGGACACGCAGCTTCGGCGTTACTGTTACCCCATTGCCTGCTTGCTTAGCTCTGCTGTGGCCGTGGTCATACACGCTGACAGCAGAGGCTGTGTCCCACTGACAGTGAAGAAAAAAAGCTTACCTACCCTGCGGGAATACACAGTGGGTTGGGGACTTAGGCTAGGACGGCTAGCTGCTCGCCACTTCCCAGTTGGTTTTTGGCCCCGCCCCTTGCTAGCCACACAGTATTGCAGGCCACGCGTCCCAAACTTGCCTCGAGTGTGGCATTCCTATGCCTTTGGACAATGGGCACGAGCACTGTGTGCTGTGTCTGGGTCCCGAGCATGCTTTGCTGGCTAGAGAAGCCCCTGCCTCATGCATGAACTGTTTTATTCTGCCTGCACGGACTAGAGAAGCTCGTGCTAAGTTTTTTTTTTGTCAAGCGACCCGCCCCTTCCTCATCCCAGGCCTCTCAGGCAAAAGTGAGGAAAATGGCTGCTGCTGACGTGGAGTCTAGTCCCGCAGCTCCATGGGCTGGGTCCCCTTGCCCATTTACTGACCTGCCGGGCCCCTCCTGTGCCTTTGCCTCCTGTGGCCCCGCCTCTGAGCCTGGGCCGTTGGAGGTGGACTATGGGGAGGCGGATGTTAACGGGGCCTCCATCCTCTCCTCTGATGCCTCCCACCTGTCTCCCAAGCTGCCCCCTGCTGGTTCCCCTGGCACGGAGTCTGGCCAGTTGAGTTTCTTTCAGCTTTTGGAAAGGGCATGCCGGGCGCTTGAGCTGTCCCTCCCTGAGGTACTGGTCTCAGCGCCTTCTTGGTTTGACGACGCTTCACGGCCTCAGCGCTCCTGATTTTCAGGACCTGGTGTGCAAACAGTTTGAGGCCCCCACGGCCCTGCACCGTTGGTCCCCTGCCTGTAAGCGCTTTTTGTCCATGCATGGCCAGGAGCGCATTGCCTGTGGGCCCCTTCCCCCGGTGGATCCATCCCTGGCCCCCCTGGTTGCCCCTTTAGGCTCCCTCCTGGGGCGGGCTGGATGCCCTAATAGGGATGTGAAAACCATGGACGGCCTCTTGGCTAGGCTGCACAGGTCTATGGCGACCCAGGCCTGCCTGTCCAATTCGTCGGCCATATTGTCGCTTCATCTGCGGCACTTGGCCCGTCAGTTTCAGACTAGCTCGGGCGATCTGGAGGGCGTGGGAGAGTTACTGTCCACATCCTCTCTCCTAGCTTCACTCATGAAACATCAGGCTATTGCCACGGGCTCTTCCTTGGCTTTGTTTTGGGTGGCACGCCGCCACCTCTGGCTGTCTCAGTCCCGGCTTCGTTCGGACGACCAGGATTGCCTCATGAGGCTCCCGGTCGACCCTGCGGCCATGTTTGGCCCCGGTGCTGCTCAGCTCCTCCAGCAGGCTACAGAGACTCGCCGTACTACTCAGGAGAAGTCACGGGGCTTACACAATCGTCCGGCCAAGGGGGGGCGGGCCCGAGCTTCTGTGCCTCCGCCTGCCTCTGCTACTCCAGCTCGGGGTCCTGAAGATCTCCGGACCCAGCTGGAGGCCTTTCGTAGACGCAGCAGCCGCGCTCAGGCTCGGGGAGGGGGCCGGGGTGCCAAAGGCCAGTTGTCCTCCAGCCGTCCTGCTCCTTCCTGACATCTCCCCGGACCAGGCCACCCTGCCTGCCCCCCTTGTCTACAAGACAGCGCAGGGTTGCCTGGTCGGCCCTGGGGGCGGACCCTTGGGTGGTATCTACCATGACCCAGGGTTATCGCCTTCAGTTTTGCCGCAGGCCTCCCCTGACTTCCACTCCGACCTTCACCTCTGTAGCCGACCCGGGCCAGGGCCGGGTGCCGCGGGAGAAACTGGCGACCCTTCTGTCAAAGGACACCATACAGGAGGTGGACAGGGGACCGCAAGATGGAGTTTTTCTTCCGTTACTTTCTGGTCCCAAAGCGGGACGGAGGTCTCCTTCCCATTCTGGACCTCAGGGGCCTCAATCGCTGACCCCTGAAGTGCAAGATGCTCACAGTCCCCAGGGTGCGTCAGGCCATCGCCGCTGGGGACTGGGTTTGCCACCATCGACCCGAAGGACGCCTATTTCCAGATCCCTATCTGGCAGGGTCACTGGCGGTTCCTCAGGTTTGGGTTCGAGGGGCGGATCTTTGAGTTCAGCGTCCTCCACTTTGCCATCTCCCTGGCGCCCCGAACCTTTACCAGGTGCATGGATGCAGCCCTTGCTCATATGAGGCTGCGGGGCGTCAGATTTCTCAATTATTTGGACGACTGGCTGGTCTGCACTTCCTCAGAAGAACAGTGCCGCAGCCATGTTGTCCTGTTGGTCTTGCATGTTCAGGCTCTGGGACTCCGCCTGAATCTCAAGAAGTCCAGGTTGGAGCCGTCCCAGACCACCACCTTCCAAGGCATGTCCCTGGACTCCGTCAGGGCCTTGGTCTCCCTGACGGCAGATCGACGGCGGGTCCTCGAGGTGTGCCTGGCCTCCTTCAGCCCCTACTCTCGGGTGCGCTGGGGACTGTCTCTCCGCCTCATGGGCTTGATGGCTGCTACAGTGCAGGTGGTCCCATTGACTCTCCTTGCACATGAGACCGGTTCAGCGTCGCCTGCTGTCTCTCGGCCTGTGCCCACAGCAGTCAGTCACACCTGTCCACCATGCTGGTTTCCCGGGGTCTTGCCCGGGCCCTGTGGTGGTGGCGGGACCCTGTAAATCTCCAACAGGGTCAGGCAATGGGTCCTGTTACTCGCCGGCAGGTGGTCTTCTCAGACGCCTCCCCAGTCAGCTGGGGGGCGGTCCACGAAGGTTGCAGGGTCAGTGGCTGCTGGTCGGGCCCATGGTTGTCCCGACACATCAATGTCCTGGAGTTGCGGCTTTTTTGCCTCGGCTGCAGGGGTTTCACGTTTCACGTCCGGATGGACAGCACCATGGCGGCCGCCAGGGCGGGTTGGGCTCTCCTCCCCTCTGCAACATGGCCACCCGGCTGTGGTTGTGGGCCCACCCCCGGTTCCTCTCCCTCAGGGCGGTCCACGTACACGGCAGCAGATATCCTGTCCAGGGGGGGCCCATGCCCTGGGGAGTGGCAACTCCACCCACAGGTGGTGGTCAAGATTTGGCGCCAGTTTGGTAGGGCAGCGGTCGACCTCTTTGCCTCAAGGGCTTCGACCCACTGCCCCCTGTTCTTTTCCCTGCGGGCCGACGATCCCCCTCTGGGCTGGGATGCCCTGGCCACAGGTCCTCCTGTACGCCTTCTCTCCCTTCTCCCTCCTTCACTCTGTCCTCCGTCGAGTTCAGACCGAGGCGGTGCGGCTCATCCTGGTGGCCCCGCTATGGCCTCACATGCCCTGGTTTTCGGCCATTCCGCCCCTCCTGGATGGCGTGCCCTGGCTGCTCCCGAATCGGAGGGACCTCCTATCTCAGGCCGACGGGGCTCTGTTCCATCCTTTCCCTGCAGGGCTGCGGCTGACTGCCTGGCCCCTGAGAGGGAGGGGCTCGGTACCCTAGGCCTCCCGGCCTTGGTCATTGACACCATGCAGGAGTCTCGGTCCCCCCCTGGGATCTGGACCTGGTCCTCAGTGCCCTGGAGCGCCCTCCCTTCGAGCCTCTGCAGGAAGCAGGGTTGAAGTGATTGTCGCTTAAGACCGCTTTTCTCCTCATTATTACGTCTGCTAGACGAATTAGCGAGTTTCAGGCCCTGTCATTCCATCACGACTGTTGCAGATGGCTGCCGGATGGTCGTGGGGTGGTCTTTCGACCTAACCCCGCCTTCCTGACGAAATCCCGCTCCAATTTTCACCTCTCCCAGTCGGTTGAGCTGTGGTCAGCTCCCACTGGCGGTTTGGAACGGGAGGCAGCGCAACGTCTCTGGGCCCTGTGCCCTGTTTGAGCGCTGGCGCTGTACGTCGCTCGTACTCTGCCGTTTTGCTCCACGGACCAACTGTTTGCCTCGTTCCATCCTGGGTTGCTTGGCAGGCCTCTGTCCAAGCCCCGGTTGTCCTGCTGGGTCGTAGAGGCCATCCGCCAGGCTTACGCCTAGACAGGTGTCTCTCTCCCCTCGGGCGTACGGGCCCACTCTACGCGTAGTGTGGCCACTTCCTGGGCTTTGTGGAGAGGCGCCTCCCTCTTCACTATCTGTGAGGCGGCAACGTGGCCTCCATCTTTACGCGGTTCTACCGCTTGAATGTGTCGTCCAGCCCGTCCTTCGGGGACCGGGTGCTTGGTGCCCCTCGGCAGTAGCCTTTCCCTGGGCTGCCAAGCTCCTGCTGGCTGCCCGGGAGCGGCCGATTGTTGCGGCCCCTGCATCTGGCGGGACCAGCTTGGGCCAGTCTTGCGCCTTGCGGACTGCCCCTCCATTCCACGGCTTGGCCTTCGCATCTGGCTTGGCCATGATTGGGGTGGTGTGTACATATGTGTATAGTTCTTTGGTCATTCACTCTCGGCGACATATTTAATATGTAACGGTGTGGAGAGATAGTCTCTCACTAAGAGAACCAAGGTTAGACCGTAACCATACGATATCCAAATTTATGATATTGGAATCGGTATCGGACATTAAAAAGTGGTATCGTGCCATCTCTAGTTAATTGTTTAAGAGAGTGAGATACATCCGAAGTAGTTTTTCTGTGCTTTGTAGATGGATGTGCTTATGGACTGAAGTCCTTCACAAACACATATTCAGGTGTTTGTTTGCTTTGTTTTCTGTCATGGCTACTGGACGGACTCACGCGCAGACAGTTCTTTCTTTGAGAACAAAAGGAGATTATTTATTTACAACGGGGATCAC
>NW_024583517.1:15504-18256 GCF_018398535.1 Haplochromis burtoni
ACCATTTGACTAACATGTGTGTCTCACCTGCTCTTGTTCATCTCTGTTCTGTCCTCATTCTCCTCTCTCTCCCTCTCTGTTCCTCTCTCTCCCTCTCTCTCCCTCTCTGTTCCTCTCTCTCCCTCTTTGTGCTGACAATCATCAAATATACAGGGGAGACCAGATATTTACATACTCTTCAGATCAAAACACAAACACTTTTTTAATTGTAACATCAAATCAGACTAAATGTTTATTTTTTTAGATTGATAAATATAAAAACCATATTTGTTAACTTTAAGAGTAAAGAGAGAAACTATCTGTATTTCTTAATTGCAAATGGCACCAAATTGTATTCAGACTTGAGCCACACTTATGGAGCTCCATGGTTCTTTTCCTGGTGTTTTGATTGACATCTCCTGATGTTCCCATGTCACAGAAACAGGCTCTGTGTTTTGCCTTATATGCATCCACAGGTGTGCCACCAATTTACTCACATGGACTCTACTAACCAATCAGAAGCTTCTTCGGCTCAGGATGGAATCCTCTGGAGTTTTCTTATTAATTTACAATAAACTTAGTGTATATGTACTCCTAAATGTGATGAAAGTGATAAAAAACAGAAAGCTCTGTCTCTCTTTATTCTGACATTTAACTAATTCAAAATATATTTCAATATTTATCTAAAACAAAAGTTTACTCTAAATTGATGTTGTACAGTAAAAATGTTTAATGTTTTCTCCCTAAAGAGTATGTAAATATTACAAATGTGAATATCCTGCTGTGTACTGAAATCCCTCTTGTTTTGCATAGAAATATACTGAACAACATACAAAGCATAATATACAAAATAACATTTACCTGAGTTTTTTCTTTGAAAGAAGCCTCTAATGACCATTCTTATATTTCAGTACATAACTGAAACCAATTTAGTCGGGGAGGGTAAGAACTGAAAATATGAAATAAACACATGTAAGCTAAGACTCTCTAAAGAAACAGCATTAATAAAAATAGCATTTGTTCGGCTTTTCATTTCGCCATTTGTTGATTCACTTGAAGAGCGAGTAACGTAATATGGGTCAAGTGATCAGTTTGATATCAATCTTTCGTGATGCACCGTCATATTTACATTATTTGTACAGTACGAATGATTTGCTTTGGTACCTGCTCAAACTTAAGCTCTCCTTAGTATGGCTGGCTCCGTCTCTCCAACAGCGCACTCACGGGCAGCAGCTGCCCCGCCCCCTCGCTCAGTCGCTTAGTGCCTGAGCTCGAATCATACCAATATTAGGGGGGATTCACGCACAGTCGTAAATTCCCACAGTGTGCACTATGTGCTTTGAATATTGTGTGTACTTTTGTTTTATACAGTTGTCAGCCAGGCATCTACCTATGAAAAAATTACACTCTAAAAGACCCCGGGCTTCTGACAAAACAACCCGGGTTTAAGCCCAGTAAGCCACCCCCACGCTCCCCCCTGGCTCCACCCAGGCAGAGAGGAGGAGGAGAGACAAAGAAAACAACAACAAAAAATAACAACAACAACAAAACCTGTAGCCAGCGTGAGCCAACCAGAGAGACACGGGGACCATGACAGTTTTCACTGCTTATGTGTGTCGTTTACCCTCATCTATGGCTAACTGAAATTTTTGGCTTCAAGACTGGATTTGCCTCTCCATTTCTATACAATTTTAGACCTTTTTGAATCGATTCCATATTTTATAAGTAAACATTTTGAAACAACTTTAGATTAACAGAGGTAATAATCTAGTTTATTAAAGTCTAGCACTCTATAGTTGTTAGCAATCTTCCATTGATCTGTGTTTTGGAAACCCACTTCTTAACCCAGAATTAATTATTCTGGAATAGGTATTACTGCTGTTTTTTCCCCCCCAAAAGACATTTTACTATCCCTCTCAGAGCATTCTTTGGGGAGGGGGATGTGCTTCAGGGCTATCAAATCTGTTGATTCACTCCATAATACAGCCCATGCCCTGAAAACGACAACGTACTTACAATGCAAGATGGGCAAATATTGTTTGCTTTCCAGAAAATTGCCATGAATTCACACATAACTTAAAGCTGTTTATGTTGTACAGTATATATTTACAGTACAATTTTATTTCTTTTTGTGCAGAATACCTGAAGATATACAATATGTAACAGTGGTGAATCATATTTATCTAATAGACTCCAATTTGTTAAATGGAGAGTCCTCTTCACACACTGAGGTTAATTATGGAGTTCAACAGGGTTCAGTGCTAGGACCAATTCTGTTTACATTATACATGCTTCACTTAGGCAGTATCATCAGAAGACATAGCATACATTTTCACTGCTACGCAGATGACACCCGACTTGTATTAGCAATATTGAATTAGGAAACAGGCTCTACATTACTTTAACTTTAATTTGTTCTTTTTCCACCTGTTTACCCAAATAATAAAAGTGTGATAAAAAATTAAACAGCTTAAATCATGTTTTTCTTTTTTTCTCTTGCAGTTCCAGAAGACTACTTAATCATGAAACGTAGGAACAGCATTTCCCCACCACCCGACAGTGAGTTTTGAAAAACACTCCAAGTTATTTCTTGAAGAAAAAAAATACAACTAAGTAGAGCTATATTAATTCAAAAGGAATAAATTAGTTATTGGTTAAAAATACCTGCTCAGAATAGAAGGTACCACAGCAAAGTTGAACACATTAAATTGAATATCCAGCTCTGGGAGTTTGTTGACAGTGACATTTATATTGATACATATTCCATACCTCT
>NW_024583517.1:20608-22204 GCF_018398535.1 Haplochromis burtoni
AATTTAACACAGTGGAAGAAGTTGACTGTCATGTGAGCATTCAAAGCAAAGAAATTGTTCTTATCAACACACCAGATCTGCTTCATTCCAGCATCTCTGAAGACAAACTAAGAGGACATGTGGAAAAGTGTGTGAGGCTCTCTGATCCTGGCCCTCATGTGTTCCTACTGGTCATACAGCCTGAGGACTTCACAGAGGAACACAAACTGAGGCTCTGTGAAATCCTGAACATCTTCAGTGATTATTCTTTTGACCATTCACTGGTTCTGAAATCAACGCCCAGAGCAAAGTCTCGCATGTACAGTCAACCTTTAGAGGACTTGATCAGAAAGTGCAGACGTCAATCTCTGAGACGGAAATTCCTTGAAGTTCATGAGTTGCAGTCAAAAATTAAGGAAATTATAGCGCATAATGATGGAAATCATCTGATTTGTCATCCAAGCACAGCTGGAGCCCCTGTTCGTAAGTCTATAAAAATATTTTGTAATAATGTTAAAAGTTTAAATCAAATTGGTCACAAGTTTTTAATTTTAATGAATTTGCAAGAATTTCAAGCTTTCACCTTGTCCTTATGGAGCATTGTGTGTTGAATTTTGATTAGAAAAATGATTTTAACCCATTGTGAAGTGATGCTGTATGAAATGTGGAACAAGTGATGTGCTGATATGCTCTCTAGTTAGTAAATAATATAAATTTTTCATTTATAAATGTCAAGTCAGTGCCAATAACTACGTAACCTTCACTGTAACACCCATATTTTTAACTGGAAATACACAGTACACTGGAGAGTACTGTTAGATAAAAAAGACACTGTCCACCAAAAGTGTTCAACATCTGCTTCATCAGTTCCTTTCTTTACTGAAGTAAAGTTATGATATTTTCTGGTTTAATTAATGGAACTAAAACTGAAAGAACATTTTACCATTATATGTATACAGTTATAATTTAGTGGAAGTCCACTAAGTAAACCTTTAAAACCTTCTGTCCCAGAACATGTAAAACAAAATAAAAACCTCTTCTAAAACATAATCAGTCTTTGCATTGTACACTGTCCAGTCTGTTCTTGTTTTTCCACCTCATAGATTAGAAAAGCCACATGAAGCAGAGGCTGATTTAATGTTGTAATAGAAAGACATAAAAACATAAAAGAGAGTGAAGCATGAAATTATATACAAACTCTCAGACACACATGTTTCATATAGAGTTCTTGTAAAATATATTTGACTGAAGTATTTAGTGCAATCAGTCTACTTTTCTTAACCTTTGAAAGTAATTCTTGTTTTTTTCTTCATAGAAAATGGACTCAGGATTATGCTCTTTGGAATGAGCCACAAAAAGAAAACATCACTCTTTAATTTTATCAGAAATGTTAAAGAATCAGGCTTTCCAAGAATTCTTCGAACCAGTCAAGTTTCCCATCATGGAGAGTGGAGAGGAAAACCATTAATAGTGGTGAAAACTCCCGACATATTCACTCTGCCCGTGGAGAGGGTAAGAGAGGAGATTAGGAGCTGTGTGAGTCTCTGTCCTCCTGGACCAAATGTTCTGCTGCTGTTAGTGAAACCTTCTGATTTCACTGAGGAGAACAGAAAAACT
>NW_024583517.1:23344-25337 GCF_018398535.1 Haplochromis burtoni
CCGTGAAAAAGATCAAAGAGATTTTTGGAAAGAAGTCAGGAAACTTCATCATTGTTACTTTCACCAGAGGAGATGAGCTTGAAGACACATCCATTGAAAGTTACATAAAAGAAGATTGTGCCGATTTCGTAAAAACTCTGATTAATGACTGTGGAGGCAGATACCACGTCTTCAACAACAAAGATCAAACAAACCGTAGACAAGTGACAGACCTGCTGATCAAAACTGAAGCCATGTTGAAAGACAATGATGGCAGACACTACACCACTGAGATGTTCCAAGAGGCCGAGGCAGCGATACAGAAGAAAGTAGAGACGCTGCTGAAAGAGAAAGATGAAGACATGAAGAGAGAGAGGGAGGAGCTTAAAAGGAAGCATGAAGAAGAAATGCAAAAAATAAAAAGAGAAATAGAAGAACAGATCTCTAAATTTGAATCTGAGAAAGAGCAGAGTAGGATTCAGCTGAAGCAGATGGAGGACTGCATTATCAAGGAGCGAGAGAAAAGAGAGATAGAAAAGAAAATCAGAGAAGATGAAGACAGAAAGAAGACAGAACAGGAAGAAACTCAACGACAACAATGGAAACAAAGACTGGAAACTTTGGAGAAGCAAATCGAATCTGAATCAAAGGAAGAGCTCATCAGAGAGCTGGAGCACACCAGAGAAGAAACAAGAAAAGAGAGAGAGGCCTGGGAGATGGAAAGAAATGACTGGTGGGAAAAAAGGTATCAAGAAAATATACAGAGACGAGAAGCAGAAGCTATGAAAATTAAAAATCTCAAAGAAAAATATGACTTGGAAAGAGAAGTATATGAAAGGAAAATAAAAGAACATTGCATTAGATTAGAGGAGGAGGAAAGGAAGAGAAGAGCATTAGAGAAAGACTATAAAACTAAAATGGAGGAAATGAAGCAGAAATATGAAGATGATGCCAGAAATCAAGCTGAACTGTTCAATGATTTCAGAGAGAAATACACCAGGGACTTTGAATCACTGATAGATAAATATAACGAGGAGATAAGGGATCTGAAGGAAACATATGGAATATTGATGCAAAAGCAACAGGAACACAAGAATGAGTTTACTCTTTTGCACAAAGTCGCAGACCACAAAGAAGAAATGCTTAAGAAAGAAAGGGAGGAAATGCAGAAAAAGCACGAAGACAAATTAAAACAATTAAAACAGAAAAGCTGGTGCACCATTGCCTGATGAATTTAAACAACATAGGACAACACATGAGGAGTGATCCGGATATCCATACCATTGAATAAATTTCAAATAAAAACAAAACACAACAGCTCCAGTTGCTTAAAAAGGACTGTGACTGCAGAAACAGCACTTCCATGATTTCTTGATGAAAAACAGAAATGTAGTCAGTTCTTTTTATATATTAAATATCATGGTTGGCTTTATAAAAAAATAATTTTAAAAAGATGATAAAAGAGGAAGAGACATGTAACGAGTAAGAGACCAACAGAGACTATCGTTGTTTTTTAATTTTGCAAATTAATACAGCTCATTGGCTCTGCAATGACAAATATAGGAGTTTGTCTTTTGTTTTTTTAAATCCTGTTCTGTCTGTCAGCTTTTTTGCAATTATAACTATGATCTGAATGTACTGTTGTGCCAAACATATTTTGATTTTCTAACATCAGCTTTATAGGTTCTCAGTAGCCTCGTCTTTTTCAGGTGTTTCTTTTATCTGTTTAGTTTTTTTTTTTTTTTTCAATTCGTGTTATTGTGTTATATGCATTTAGATATGTAACCACTCCCTCCATGACCATGTTCTACAGGGGCAAAGGCACATCAAGCCCCAAACCCTGGCCCAGGCATGCACACACACAGAGGCTCACTCACTCACTCAAACATACATAATGACATACAGAGACGCACAAAGAAACACATGTGATTTTTGACCATGTCCTTCAATGCACATATTAAACAAATATGTAAGACTGCTTTCCTCTGTACTGGAAATTTCTTTATTTTATGTA
>NW_024583517.1:26251-27467 GCF_018398535.1 Haplochromis burtoni
CTTTATCACCTCTTCAGGTTGTAAATCGTGTTTTTAAAAAGTAACTAAGTAATTAATTACTTTTGAAAATAAGTAATTAGTAAAGTAACGGGATTATTTTTGGGGGGAAGTAATCAGTAATTAGTTACTGATTACTTTTTTCAAGTAACTTGACCAACACTGCTAACGACCACAATCACGCTGACGGCTTCTGATTGGGCCTTGCTGACTCTTATACTCTGTCAACATTGACCCTGTCTTTGGACAACTGCACCCCCATAAGTCCAGCTATAGAGCCTCTGTATACAGAGACCTTGGGCCAGCGGATGGGTCAAATTCCCCCCAAGGGTGGAATAGTGGTCTCCATACTCCATGTTAGTTGGGTACTGGACTGAAGTTCAGACTGAGCTTGCTAAGACAGGAGGGGGAGACAGGCAGTCTACTCCTGAACACTGTTTTAGAGCTCACCAAACTAATAATAAAATATATAATAGTAAAATATATAATTAATCTATTAATTCAGAAACAACGTCAGGAGATCTGTGAAGGCTTCATTCTTGTCTTTTTCTGAAGGAAAAATAATATTTCTTCTGCTATTCTGATGAAGTGTGTAAAAGATTTTGGAATGGACATTTCACAGCCATTCTATTAGTTCACCTCACCCTGCTCAGGTCAGAGGGGCTGCAGAAGTTTATCTCTTTGAGGTCAGAGAATCAAGTGACATTGGGAATTCTCTGTCAGAATTAGAGATTAGTGTTACTGAGATTTCCAAAACCAATGTCCTAATGTCTTAAATAACAAAACAAGATTTTGTCGGTGGAGTGAGGCTGCATATCTGTTGTGATTTTATTAATCTTCTAAATCAGTTAAATCAATGTGTGTGTGTGTGTGTGTGTGTGTGTGTGTGTGTGTGTGTGTGTATTTACTTGTTTTTAAAAATTGAGTGTATTGATTTGTTTTACTTAAATAAAGAACATGTTTTAAAGTTTTAACAGGAGTTTGTTTCTTGAATAAACCATTGGTTTGATTATGATTTGACGACAATTAAGCTTAACTTTGAGGATCACGCATGGCCGAGTATAACTTTGATTGCAAAAAGCTTATTATGACCGTTGGCATCCAGGTAGTTTTTTAGGGGTGGAAAAAGTGCTTAAAGGTGTACAAGATGACATCAGCAGTAAGATTAACTTGCAAACTGTCACGGTCCTGGGTCTGTGACCCAGTGTTTTGCGTATTA
>NW_024583517.1:63577-70306 GCF_018398535.1 Haplochromis burtoni
GAGGACGCTATGCACCGCAACATTGCCTCGAGCTCTTGGTTAGCTCGCTCACACTGACCGTTGCTTTGGGGATGGTAACCGGAGGTCAGACTGACCTTTGCTCCTAATGAGGAGCAGAATTCCTTCCAGACGCCAGAGGTGAACTGGGGGCCTCTGTCAGAAACTATTTCCTCCGGGATCCCGTGCAGGCGAAACACATGGAGGGTAAGCAGTCGTGCGGTCTCCATGGTCGTGGGAAGCTTGGGTAGAGCTAAGAAGTGGGCAGCTTTAGAAAAACGGTCTACGGTGGTAAGTATGACAGTGTTAACTGCTGATGGCGGCAGTCCGGTCACAAAGTCCAAAGCTATGTGGGACCACGGCCTGGACGGAGTCGGCAGGGGATTGAGCTGTCCAGCGGGCGGCTGATGAGACGGTTTATTCCGGGCACAGGTTGCGCAGGCGCTGACGTACTCCCGAGCGTCTTTAGTCAAAGAGGGCCACCAGAAGTAGCGCTGGAGGAAGGTGATAGTGCGGTGGATCCCTGGGTGGCACGTGAAGCGGGCAGTGTGGGCCCATTGAAGTATTTGGGAACGTACAGATTGAGGGACGTAGAGCCGTTGGGCTGGCCCACCGCCCGGATCCGGTTCCGCCACCTGAGCCGCCCGAATGGCTGCTTCGATCCCCCAGGAGATGGCGCCCACGACACAGGTGGCGGGGAGCACGGGAGCAGGCTCAGTGGGGTCCTCCGAGGCTGAGAACTGCCGGGACAGGGCGTCAGGTTTGACATTCCGGGAACTGGGTCTGTAAGAGATGGAGAAGTGGAAACGGGTGAAAAACAGGGCCCACCTGGCCTGTCGGGCGTTGAGCCTCTTAGCTGATTGCAGGTATGCCAGGTTCTTGTGGTCTGTCCAGACGAGGAAAGGCTGAGCCGTGCCCTCCAACCAGTGCCGCCACTCCTCCAGGGCTAGTTTTATCGCCAGCAGCTCCCGATCCCCGACGTCGTAGTTTCTCTCCGCAGGGGTCAGACGGTGGGAGAAGAAGGCACAAGGATGGAGCTTACCATCCTTCCGTTGCGACAAAACCGCTCCAACCCCTGAGTCGGAGGCGTCAACCTCGACCACAAATGGCTGCGTGAGGTCGGGTTGGATCAGGATGGGGGCTGAGGCGAATCGTTTCTTCAGTTCTTGGAAAGCTACCTGAGCTTCTTTGTTCAACTGAAAAGGAAGCTTGGGAGAGGTTAACTGGGTCAGCGGCAAGGCAACTCGGCTGAAGTCCCGAATGAACCGCCGGTAAAAGTTGGCAAACCCAAGGAAACGTTGCAGTTGGTGCCTATTAGGAGGTTCCGGCCACTCAACAACGGCTTTTACCTTCACAGGGTCCGGGCGGAGGTTTCCTTGGTCGATTATGTACCCCAGGAATGCAACGGTGGAGACGTGGAACTCACACTTTTCTCCTTTGACGAACAATCGGTTTTCGAGGAGTCGTTGCAGGACCTGTCTGACATGGGTCTCGTGCTCGGATTGGTTTCTGGAAAAGATCAGGATGTCATCTAGATAGACAAAAACAAAACGGTTAATGAAGTCTCTGAGCACATCATTCACCAGGGCTTGGAACACTGCAGGGGCGTTAGTGAGACCAAAGGGCATGACAAGGTACTCAAAGTGGCCGAGGTGGGTGTTGAAGGCGGTCTTCCACTCATCGCCCTCACGGATGCGAACCAGATGGTATGCGTTTCGCAAATCCAGTTTGGTGAAAACAGTAGCCCCCTGGAGGAGCTCGAAGGCCGAAGTGAGGAGAGGCAGAGGGTATTTATTTTTGACGGTGATGTTGTTTAAACCGCAATAGTCGATGCATGGCCGGAAGGTTTTATCCTTCTTTTCGACAAAGAAGAAGCCTGCCGCGACTGGAGAAGTGGAGGCCCGAATGAGGCCTGCAGCCAGGGATTCCGTAATGTACTTCTCCATAGCTTCTCGTTCTGGAAGCGAGATGCTATAGAGCCGACTGGTGGGTAAAGGAGCTCCCGGGAGCAGGTCGATAGCACAGTCATAGGGCCTATGAGGAGGAAGCGACTGGGCGCGAGCCTTTTGAAACACCTCGGCTAGGTCGTGATAAACAGAGGGCACATTAGTTAAATCAGCCGATTTCAATTCCCCAGGAGAGGGCGTTTCAGTGCTTGGAGGCGAGGCAGCTTTAAGGCAGGTCATGTGGCAGTCCTCCCCCCACCCAGTGATACGCCCCTTTAGCCAATCGTTTTGAGGGTTGTGCTGTTGTAGCCAAGGGTGGCCGAGAACCAGCGGAGTGCGAGCTGCTCTAAACACCAAAAAACAGATTTCTTCAGAATGGTTGCCAGAGAGGGTGAGCTCGACAGGCTCCGTCACCAGAGTGATGTCTGGAAGACGTTGGCCTGACAACGCTGTAACCTGTAATGCATGAGGCAGGGGCTCCAATAGTAACCCAAGTTGCCGGGCTAACTGACAGTCAATAAAGTTTTGTTCCGCCCCAGAGTCGATCAACACCGATAGGGAGCGACTCTTTGAGTGAATGGAAAGTGTGGCCGGTAGTGTTAAACGGGGAGGAGCTTCTTCCTGGCTCAGCTCGCCCACCAGTACTCCTACCATCACTGGCGGGCGCGCCCTTTTGCCCGCGAAGGGCAGGTAGCCACAACATGTCCCCTGTGACCACAATAGAGGCACTCACCGGCCGTAATCCTGCGCTGATGCTCCGCCGCGGTGAGATGGGAGCCGCCCAGCTGCATGGGTTCCTCTCCGTCCCCGCTCTCGTGGGTCCGGGAGGGGCCGGCATCCGCCATGGCGCCGGTGCCAGAGACTCCCGCAGCCTCATGGAAGTTGTAGTTCCGCTGCGACCGGCGAGCCCGTAGCCGCTCATCCACCTTGATGCACAGGGAAATTAGCTCATTAAAGGAGGCAGGGAGATCACGCATGATTAGCTCGTCCCTTAATTCTTCCCTGATATTATTCAACAACGTGCTCCGTAGCGCCTCCTGATTCCACCCTGCCTCTTCTGCCAAAATCCATAAGTCGATAGCGTAATCAGACATGCTCCTCCTACCTTGTTTGAAGTTGAGGAGACGGAGAGCAGCGGCCTCTGCCCCGGTGCCTGGGTTAAACACACTCTTAAATTTTGAGAGAAAGTCAGCGTAGGTGATGACAGGATCAGAGCTTAACACCACCTGGGCCCACTTTAGTGCACGGCCCCTCAGAAGTTGAACAAAAAAAGTGATCTTCGCCCCATCATTGTTATGAAAACACTGCAGCTCGCGAAACGTTAGAGACACCTGAGCCAGAAATCCGGCACATTTGTCAGACTCACCCAAGAATGGTTCCGGTGTGGGTAGATGTCCGTCAGACGGCGTACCGGCCCGAGGTTAGCTATCTGACGCTGCGGCGGGCGGTGCCGCCTGGGGAGCCGGGCTGGGTGGCTGGGGACTCCCTGGTTGCGCATTTCTATCCAGCGGTATTAACTGCGCCACAGCCAGGGTCAATGCGGCGACGTACTGCCGTAGCTGCCCGAGCATTTGTTCATGGCGGGCCAGCACGGCTTCCTGGGCGGCCAGAGCCCGGCCCACGGGGTCCTGTCCCGCTGAGTCCATGCTGGTTAGATCGTTCTGTTAGGGTTTCCGAAAGAGACGCAGGCGCAGGCCAGGATATTCCTTTAAGCGAAGCAAGGAACAGTGCGTTTATTTACAGTGAACACATGCACCAAGTGGCTATATACAATGTGCAGGGGGAAACGGGTCCGGGTCGCCAGGGTCCGTGGGGAAACAGGGTTGGGGAAAGGGTGTTCCACACTCTCTGTACAAAATGTTCCTCTCCAATCACTCCTCTCAGCATCGGGTTCCAAAAAACGATCTACACACAAAAATGACGGGTTAGCGGGATAACTACAAGGGATTCTCAGAATACAGGTTAGCAGGTACACAAGTCAAACTGACACTGATAGCTCAACGATCCAGCGAAGACTAGTGCAGACACAGGGGCACAGGGACCATGACAGGACCTCTCCCGCCCAGTGTTGCCAACTTAGCGACTTTGTCGCTATATTTAGCCAGTTTTCAGACCCCTTAGCGACTTTTTTTTAGAAAAAAAGTCGCTAAAAAAAGATGTGAAAGCGCGTCTCGCTTTTACTCTCAACAAGCAGCGGGTGCTGTAACGCAGTCAGTTCTTTTTTTACTCTTTTACTCTTATGTTGTTTTGTGGATCACAAGGTTTAAAACTACTTATAAACACACACACACACAAAGTAACTCCACCAGAGTGCCTATTTCGGGTCACTTTTGCCGGTCCAAGCCCGGGTAAAGGAGCAGGGTTGGAATTGTGACATTGAAAAAACAAAATTTGCTAAAAGAAATTTAATTTGTAGTTTTAAATAAACTCTAAATGCATTTAGGACGTTTTTTACTCACTTTATGTCTCTTCCACGATGTTATTTCTCTCTCCAACAACATAGGTTACAATTAGATTAGCATGACCAATTATGCAAATTAGGCGATGACGTCATTTAGCGACTTCTAGCAACTTTTACGACAACCAATAGCGATTTTCCTTACTGAGGAGTTGGCAACACTGCTCCCGCCGTAGCACTCCAGCCTCCTTTTAATGGGTGGGTCCTCCAGCTGGAACCAGTCACATCGGGGCGGTGTATCCACGCACCAATCAGAGCAAGGATATATCACCTGCACAAATCAAACACATGAACATGCAAGTTCATAACACCCCTCATCAGCATTCTGTTTTCTCCCAGGCTATGATGCAATCATCTCTCCTCTAATATTAGTCCACTCGTCTATGTATCAATTTTCAACCTACTAAGTGACTTGGACAAGTTGACAAACAGAATCACATGTTTAGACGCTGTCTGGTCTTCATGAGTTTCATTGTATGTGTATGCATTTTCTGTTTGTGTGTGTTTTTGTGTACCTTTCTCATTTTGTGGTCAAGACTCCTTCTCAATTTTACCCCCTAAAGCAGTCAGTTTCATTTTTTCTCCAGGATTGCTAACCCAAATTTGATTTCCCACACTAAACAACAGAATTCCTCTGTGTTCTCAAACACATCTCCATCCATCCATGATGATGGATTATTTTTCTCTCTGATGCCGTTTGCACACACTGCTGCTGGACCTCTCTGCTCAGGACTCAGCTGTCTCTTGGCCTGCTGTCAACTATTGATGTTCATGCCTGTGCTTCTGGAACTGCACTCCCTGTCTCCAGGCAGAGGTTAGCTTCCGTGGAGCTTGCTTTCTCAGGGTGAGGAACACATAGGAGTTAAGCTGTAAACACCACTCAGCCAAAAGCTCGGCCTGGGTGTTTCCAATGATGTTAAACCTATAATTTTCTTCCAACTGCTGTATGTGGAAAATTGATCCAGGTCTGCTCTTCACCTGAAGTGACAAACTAAGACATTTTCATTAGTCTCATCACTGCTTAAAACAACACACATCTCTCTCTCTGGTTTTTGAACTCTCCATCCTTAAAAACAGAAAGTGAGATTGTAGTTGTTTCAGGCTGAGAAAGACCAAACACTCTTCATTTATCTTTTTTTTTTTCATCAACAAAACTATTTTATGTCTTTTGTGACCTCTTCACACACACACACACCGTGTCGTCAGACACATTCACACTTACTTTTTCATCTGCTTTGTGCACAAATTCATTTCTTTCTTCAATGATCTACATACTACGTGCTGCCCAGGGAATACTTTGCAATGTATTTCATCCCCTTTCAAGGCAGACTTATTCAGTTTATTCCCCATTACAAAACAACAATCAGCCACACTCACACAGACCACGTCTGGCCAGCAAAAACTCACATGCGTATTCACACACAAAATAGGCACCAACGAGAGCTCTATCCTCCTTACATATTGGTGGAGAAACCAGACACTCAACACCCTCAGCAGCGGACAAAAAACCTGCTTTTGGTTGAGAAACCTTCTTAACCCTCCTTGAAAACCTCCTTAAAATTTTTTTTAAAACTGGTGGAGAAACCAGGTAGCTTGCGTCTACACGCACAGCTAGCGCACTCCCGTACCTGCGTTTAACCGCACAGTCACGTAGCCGTGGAGTCCCAGACGTCCTGGCTGCTAGCAGACTTCAGTGTCTCGTCTCCCCCTCCTCGGTGGACGCGATGTGTTGGGATCCGGCTCGACGGACCAAGGACCAAATAAATGTTGTTCAGCTCTTTAATGGCAGATTTAGTGTGGGTGTGGGTATGTGTGTGGTTCTACAAACAGAACACAAATTACAATCAAATTATAAACAACAATAATCACCATATAACATATTACAGCCACATACTTGTCTTATAGGCCCTACTACTAAGCTGGCGACTTTTACTTATAGTCTGAACCATATTTGACAACAAAGAAAATAAACATCTTTCCATCACTTAACTCTTGTGCCCCACTCAATTATGATGCCAACTAAAGAAGGCAAATACACATAACAAATCACCAACTCAAACTGAACTCAGTTTGGCCTAGGCGTATGGAAGAAATATAGTATCATCAGAATTCAAGTATTTTTAGACATCGAATTTATGACACTGAATTTTTATCCTCCAAATTTCCCTGCAAAAATATTCACCTGCAAAAATTCACCTGCAAAAATTCACCTGAAAAAAATTCACCTGCAAAAAATTCACCTGCCAAAAATTCACCTGAAAAAAATTCACCTGCAAAAATTCAACTGCAAAAGTGATGAACTTTAAAGACCCAAGCCAGAGCAATCAG
>NW_024583518.1:0-6505 GCF_018398535.1 Haplochromis burtoni
GTGGGGGAACTTGCACAATCGGTGGCTGACTAAATACTTTTTTGCCCCACTGTATACTTTTTTCATATCACTGTTACTAAAGGCCACCAGATTGTGATGTTTGTGATTTCACAAAGACCTACAGTCCTTCAGAAGTTTCTGCTGGAAAAGGTTTCCTTTCTTTTTATCTTCAAAACTTTTCCTGCTGAGTTTATGGTCTTAGACACCCATAGACTTGCAAACCCTTATTACACCTTTGTTTTTTATTTATTACTTTTTCTTAGAGGGAAACTATCCAGGATAGAAATGTAATTTACAGAATAAGTAGGTGTAAATTCTGGGTTTCAAAGTCTGTTCAGGCTGTAGATCAGAGAAAACAGAATAACTAATTGTTACATCCCCACATGAAAGCTAGGCAAAGAGGGTGGGGGACAGTAACAATTGGATCCGGATTGGAATGAATAGGACGCCAGGCGGAGGTGTTTAACACAAAATGAATCTTTATTATAATCAATTAACCCATATAAACAGTAACAAAAGAAAGAGGCAGAAACACTGCTTTAATGATAAATCAGACAGGCCAGCTGAAGGAACGGTGGCCGCTTCAACTAGGAAGCTGCTATGCTGTTCTTAGCAATAAAACCAGGTAGGCCAAACCAAGAAATGGAGGTCGCGTCACTTAATAAAAACTGCTGCTCAGTTGAGAGTTACTCACAAAGAGCCACGACCGACCGAATCCACCAGAAGCCTCTCCCACACCGGCACAGCTCTCCTCCAGCTTATATCACCTCTGGAGGGTAATTGGTGGTAAACAAGGGCAGATGAGCAGCAGGTGTGTCCTAAAGGAGAAGGCAGGGGCAGAGAGAGGGGGAGGACAACACCACGCCCACACGCTCCCACAGCCTCACAGGATGTAACACTAACGCACAGGATCAAGCACACAAAACAAACAGTCTTCACTTTTTAAACAGAATATGACAGAATGAGAACACAGTTTGAAATGAACATTTATATATATTTAAACATTAACGCATCAAAACATACATAAACATGAAACAATATTAATTAGATTATAAGAGTTTTAGACTGACCTGTTTCTTACTTTCACCTATTTTTTTTAGCATTTGGTTGCAGTTAAATGTTGACCTTTCTCCCTCCGTCTTTTTTCTCAGCCACCTCACCAAGCAAGATGTTCAGCATTAACTCTAAAGACTCACTTACACTTTGCCTGCATGTACATGAGAAATACAGCATGATATAGGCACAGAGACGAGGAGAGAGAGAGAGACGGAGCATAGACTAACAGCCAAAAGTTTGGACACACCTTCTCATTTAATGTTTTTCTTACTTTTCATGACTACTTATATTGTAGATTCTCACTGAACGCATCAAAACTTTGAGTGAACACACGGAATCATGTAGTAAACAAAAATGTGTGAAATACCTCAAAACATGTTTTATGTTTTCTTATCCTTTGATTTGATTACTGCTCAATGACGTTCATGAGGTCGTCACCTGAAATGGTTTTCCAGCAATCTCATTAGGAACCAAAGATCTGGACTCATCAAACCATGCACAGATTTCCACAGGTCTAATGTCCATTACTTGTGTTTCTTGGCCCAAACAAATGCTTTTTGGGGACACATTCAAAGTTGACTGACCTAGACCTTCTGTAATGTAATGATGGACTGTTGTTTGTCTTTACTTAGCTGATTGGTTCTTGCATATTACAGTATAAATTCTAACCATTCTCAAATAGGGCTGTAAGCTGTGTACCAACCCAACTTCTGCATAACACAACTGATGGTCCCAACACCATTAAGGAAATTCCACAAATGACCCCTGACAGGGTACACCTGTGATATGAAAACCATTTCAGGTGACTACATCATGGAGCTCACTGAGAGAAGGCCAAGGGTTTGCAGCTCTGTCAACAAAGCAAAGGGTGGCTACTTTTAGAAATCTAAAATATAAAACGTATTTTAAATCTTTTCTTTGCTACATTATTCCATATATATTGCTTGATATATTTGATGTCTTCAGTTTGTATCTACAATTAAGAAAGTAGTAAAAATAAAGAAATAAGAAGGTAGAAGAATATTAGTGCTGGCTTTGCACGTGCCTGAGCATGAATGTGCACGTGTACTACCCATCATTGGAATCATTCTCCTATTGCCTGACCCAGTTCCAGCCAAGCTTTATAATTACCTCAAGATACTTTGGTATGCAGAGAAATTTATAGTCAACTTAATGACTGCAAGATGCAGCAAATTGCGAAAATGTCTTATTTTAGCGGTGATTACCTCCAGATAATCAGTTAGTCAAAATGATTTGATTACCTGACTTTCCCTCTTAATTCCTATGTACGTACTTAGAGTGTACTTCTCGAATTCTGTAAAACATTCTTTTCAAAAGGAATACAAGGCGGCCTGTTTTAGATGTAAAAAAAGCCTCATAGCAGTGAAAGTAACCATATGGTTCCCTCACCACTGCTTATAAAGACAAAAATAATTGCTTAACTGCACATTAATCTTTATTTAATATCTTTATTGACTTGAGACAACTTTTAAATTATGTATAGTCCAGAATTTACTTGACATGTCACACAACTACATTAGGAAAATAACACATATAACAAGACGTTATGATTTTTCTGGTTTGCATTAATCTATCATCATTGTATAATCTAACAGTATGAAAACATTTCATCACTATTTCTCACCTTTTCAATGTACTGACTATATTAACTGATATATTTGTAACATGCATCATGAATGAAGGTACAATTATTCTAACTCAAAAACTTTTAACTGGTAGTTTCAAACTAGTGTTTGTCAGGTTCCCATTGTTCTTGGAATTTCTAATTTTGGACTCACTCATAAACCTGAATAACGGTTCATTTTTGTTTAACCCTGTCTGTGGAGTCTGCTTTGGATTATTTCTCCTGTTTACTTTGACACACATGTATCTAAGTGTCATAAGATGGAAAGGTAAGTACAGATATATCAAATTTTTACTTAGGTACAGCACTTAATTCATTTTGGAACAGAGAAAGTTCCTTTTCTGCTGGCAGTTTCTTATGCCGTAGGGTGAACTACCATTCTTCTCGAGGACGCCACAGAGGCCCTCGGTTGGGCATTTTGGGATATCCTCATATTGCATTTCTTCTCCACCCACCCACAGCCACTCACCAGCCAGGTTACACAGGCCTGTCCACACCTGCCAACAGTAAACAAAGAGAAACAAACAAAGTTACAGTAAGTATAGTTATGAGTCTCTCACCAACAAAAACGCATGCAGAAAACTGCCCAACCTCATCAGTGGTAGCCTCTTTTGCGGTCTCTCGTGCAGTGGTGTAGTCATCTGGAGTGATCAGGGAGGCCAGGTCATAGCCGTGGTTCCTGTATGAAGAGGCTGGATCTTCTGTGACCACTCCATCCAGAGACCTGCAGTGTTCTAATGCCTCCTCCCATGTTTTATTCTCCTTCACCAGAATCAGCTTTTCCTCATAACATAGGAAATCACGTTTTTCATCACACTTCTTGCTTTCCCATTTTCCGTCGCTTCTTCTGTTCACACAGTTTTCATCCTCTTTTGGTGCTGCAAGAAGTCGAAGTACAATAGAGAAAAAAAAACTGGGATAGATTTCAGAGATGTTTTAAAGGTCTATTCAACTAGATTCAGTATCAAATCATTTTACCAGTACAGTGTTTATGTGTCTAACAAACCCTCCTTGCTGAAGTTCCAGCTGAAACAGTTGGTTTGGGACTTCATGAAACTCACTACAGTCAACACTGTGATAGACAACACTGCTCCACACTGTAAATCTGATCCTTTCTCACCACTCAAATTGTTGAATGCTCAAAATATCTCAAATCGATTTCAGGTCACAATGCAAATAAGTTTGGAATAATTACCAGTAAGTTTGGTCTTGTAAGCCAGGTAACATCTAAGGAGTAAAAGACATAGTATGAGAATTTACCGCCATCCCATGGTGTGAAGATGGCTATTTCGTCTCCTCTGGACCATTTCCATGGACTTGTTGCATCCTTCCGGGACAAACCAATCCATCCAGAGTACTGTAAAGCTTTATTCTCTTCTGCAGTTCTCACTCGGACCAAGTCAGTGTGGTGCTGCCTGCAGTATGCCAGTGCATCTGCCCAGGTATACTCGTAAGGGTTATTATAAAACTTGATGTCCAGCAGATGTCCACACACGGGGAAAAGAATGAGCAAGAGGGCAACGTGCTTCGTCATTGTGTTTTTCACAGGAGAAAAGTGGACAAAAAGCCTGCACAGACAGGACACAGAACAGAAATTTTATAGTGAGGAAGAGCAGCGTCTGCTGTGTCCACATAATGCTCTACTGATAAATGCTGGGAACAATAAACTCTTCATTAAACACAACTAGAGTAAATTGCACAGATATAGGTGCTTGTATGTTTAAAGAAATCAATAAAACATTTCAAATTTCAAGTGAAATGTCCTATTATTTAAAAAGAAAAGAACACAAAACAATAGAAATACTAATTTAAATAAATTGTTGTAATGACATTTACAAAATAAGAGTGCGAGTGAGATCAAACTGAATAGTGAGATAGCTTTTGTTTTTTGTTCTTCTTTGGCGGATCATACACTGTGTTCAGTGTCTGATCCCTTTGTCACGATCTCGGGTCATCTGACCCAGCGTATTGAGTTTTAGTTTATTTTGATGTTTAAAGAGCACTAACAGTGTAGACCAGTCTAAATGGATCTTTGATGACATAAATAGCATTTTGGTTATTTCAGGTTAATTCCTCTATAAACGGCTGTTTCAAAAATGTAGATGTAATAACTCTTTAGCAATTAAGTGTCATGATCTGTCTTGGTTCCCCGTCTCGTTAGTTAGACTATGTTGAGTTGTGTTCCCACCTGTGGTCTATTCCTTCGTTTGCCTTGTGCTTTTAATGTCTGCCTCTTCCTCTGCTGGTTGTCATGATCACCCTGAATGCTGGGTTTTCTGCTAGTCTGTCTTTTTAGTTTAAAGTGTTTTCCCAGTTTTAGTTTATAATTAATAATTCCAGCAATAAAGCTGTGTTTTGAGTTTAGTTTGGATTTTGGGTCCATTCCTGGCTGCCTAACACAGCTGTTATGACACCAAGTACTTTCAGACACTACAGTGACTGTGGTCCAGTTTATACAGGAATACTTCTTTAATGAGCTGCCTTTTTTAATTATTATTATTTTTTTATCTATACTTGTTCCTATATCTATGTGACAGTTTAATTAATCATGGTTTTCAATCACTGACATGAAAACAGGAGTTAAACCAATTCAGTTCTCTTTCAGTTGAGCTGTGTTTATTGTCACTTTGCTCACTACATATTTTGTCAGCTATAAATTTTACTACTATTTGCTGTCAGTCAGTGTAAAACATTACAACAAAATCAAAATCAGACAAAGACCTAATGGGTTAACCTTAGTCTCAGATGGTTGTTTTAGTGAAATTGCTCTAAAATGACAAAAGAAAAATTAGAGAATGAGTTGTACATGCATACATGCTAGTCTCAGGAAGTTAAACTGCTTTTAATATACAGTTTCAGCAGATTAAAACTGAAATCAGCCCAACTGATAAAGTCCACAACTTACGTGGCTATCACACTGTTTTCTCTTTATCTCTTTATAAATATAAGTCTCTGTCATTCATTCATCTGACCTGTTTGTACAGCAGCACTTACCTTGGTAGACGTTAGGGAGGCTTTGAAATTCACTCCGGTTATGATCCCTCTATATCAAGTCTGAAAAGATACCAGTGGTGATTCAGAGCTTCATGCAAAACCTCCCACCTATTTCCATCTAAATTGATTGATAGCTCTGGCGTGGCATCCCACAAGCCATTTAAATCAAAAGCAAAGCAGCATCATTCAAATTCACTGTTTCTGGATATTTACTTTACTTTGTCCCTTCATAGAATGTTCAGGGATCATGTAGTGTAAACCACCACACCCTACTAACAGAAAGCTGTCAAAGGTGGGGATTTTGTGTTTGAGTGATGTTGAAATCGCTAGAAAGATGACAGAAATTACTTAGAGAGACTTAGAGACTTAGACAGTTTTACTGTGCAGTTTCTTGCACAAAGAAATTGGGTGGCTGGACCACAAGGTGCAAAAGTAAAGAAGGGAAAACAATATACAATGTGGGAAAAAATAAATAAAAAGCAATATATATGTATACATATATGTGTGAGGGGAATTTTATACATGGTGTATGCGTAGGAAACATTGAAACAGAAACATTGTGGGGCTGTATACAGTTACATAATATAGTTATATAATATAATAAATAAAATAAAATAAGGGTGGAGTGGCGATGGTCATTTAGGGTGGGGATGGTGATTCCAATGAGAAAAAAATATTGCACAACATATGCCTTAAAACATTTTTTTTTAAAACGTTTGTTTTTTGTGTTTTAATATTTCTGTTCACATAATAATAGTGATAATATATGCACAACAATTGCTTATTCTTATATATATATATATATATATA
>NW_024583518.1:6525-15559 GCF_018398535.1 Haplochromis burtoni
AGTGCGGGACGCCCTGCTAATTGTGGTTTGCTAACTTTGCCTTTATTTGAAGCTATTTCATGGAAATACCAGTGATTACAGCAGCTTCAAGTAAAGGTAAAGTTAGTAAACCGCAATTAGCAGGATGTCCCGCACTTTCTCCATTCAAGGTTCACAACCTTTAACTGCCTCATTAATGTAATAGGTTTACCTTAGCTTATATACTGCTCAAAAGAAAGTATAGGACCACGTCATTTAAACTTAGGTGATACTGATCTGGTCAGTTAAGTAGCAGAGGAGGTTATTAATCAGTTTCAGCTGCTTTGGTGTTAATGAATTTAACAACAAGTGCAATAGAGGGGCAACAATGAGACAACCCCAAAAACCAGGAAAGGTTTTACAGGTGGAGGCCACATTTTTAACTCCTCATCTTTTCTTTCTTACTTTTCTTATTCGGTGGTGAAACCTGACTTGCTACGTGGTGTAGCTAGCCACCACGTAGCACATCATTATATACCAGCTATCCCAACTTCATTAACCCTACAGACATCACTACTGTTTAGTTTTCTGTCTTCATTTATGCTGGAAGTGATAGCAGAGCGGTATTTTTGAATTTTTTCAGAAATCCCTCAGTCAGAACATGGTATATTATGTTTAGGTGGAAACTAGTGAGCTAACTTCCTGCTAACTTCTAATTCTAAAACTTCTAACTTTTAGAAATGTTCATTTGACTTTGGGACATGAAGTGGAGTTTGGACAAATGACAGCTAATGATGTCAGACTCAAAGACCGGATAAGCCAGTTTGAATATTAAGCTCACATTATTCAAATCCGTCCATGCCTCAGTGTTACTGTATACGGTAGACATGTTTTTTTCTCCATTAACCTTGGTTTATTATTCAACCAAATTAGTTTATTTACCTTTGTGTGTATGTGACGAAAGAAAGCTTCATCTCAACATTAACAATGATTATTCACTAGTCTGTGAGTTTTAGTATAACAGCATGTTAGAGTACTCATCATTCTTTACTAACTTAATTTTCACTCCTACTGCAATAAATATGTTATGTAATTTTGCCTAAAATGACTTGACAAAAACATGATATGTTAAGTATGTTCAAAGATGGATTCCACTTTTGCTGTGATTTCCTAAATGCAAATGTAGAAGGATGAATATTACAGGGAGTGCAGAATTATTAGGCAAATGAGTATTTTGTCCACATCATCCTCTTCATGCATGTTGTCTTACTCCAAGCTGTATAGGCTCGAAAGCCTACTACCAATTAAGCATATTAGGTGATGTGCATCTCTGTAATGAGAAGGGGTGTGGTCTAATGACATCAACACCCTATATCAGGTGTGCATAATTATTAGGCAACGTCCTTTCCTTTGGCAAAATGGGTCAAAAGAAGGACTTGACAGGCTCAGAAAAGTCAAAAATAGTGAGATATCTTGCAGAGGGATGCAGCAGTCTCAAAATTGCAAAGCTTCTGAAGCGTGATCATCGAACAATCAAGCGTTTCATTCAAAATAGTCAACAGGGTGCAAGAAGCGTGTGGAAAAACCAAGGCGCAAAATAACTGCCCATGAACTGAGAAAAGTCAAGCGTGCAGCTGCCAAGATGCCACTTGCCACCAGTTTGGCCATATTTCAGAGCTGCAACATCACTGGAGTGCCCAAAAGCACAAGGTGTGCAATACTCAGAGACATGGCCAAGGTAAGAAAGGCTGAAAGACGACCACCACTGAACAAGACACACAAGCTGAAACGTCAAGACTGGGCCAAGAAATATCTCAAGACTGGTTTTTCTAAGGTTTTATGGACTGATGAAATGAGAGTGAGTCTTGATGGGCCAGATGGATGGGCCCGTGGCTGGATTGGTAAAGGGCAGAGAGCTCCAGTCCGACTCAGACGCCAGCAAGGTGGAGGTGGAGTACTGGTTTGGGCTGGTATCATCAAAGATGAGCTTGTGGGGCCTTTTCGGGTTGAGGATGGAGTCAAGCTCAACTCCCAGTCCTACTGCCAGTTTCTGGAAGACACCTTCTTCAAGCAGTGGTACAGGAAGAAGTCTGCATCCTTCAAGAAAAACATGATTTTCATGCAGGACAATGCTCCATCACACGCGTCCAAGTACTCCACAGCTGGCTGGCAAGAAAGGGTATAAAAGAAGAAAAACTAATGACATGGCCTCCTTGTTCACCTGATCTGAACCCCATTGAGAACCTGTGGTCCATCATCAAATGTGAGATTTACAAGGAGGGAAAACAGTACACCTCTCTGAACAGTGTCTGGGAGGCTGTGGTTGCTGCTGCACGCAATGTTGATGGTGAACAGATCAAAACACTGACAGAATCCATGGATGGCAGGCTTTTGAGTGTCCTTGCAAAGAAAGGTGGCTATATTGGTCGCTGATTTGTTTTTGTTTTGTTTTTGAATGTCAGAAATGTATATTTGTGAATGTGGAGATGTTATATTGGTTTCACTGGTAAAAATAAATAATTGAAATGGGTATATATTTGTTTTTTGTTAAGTTGCCTAATAATTATGCACAGTAATAGTCACCTGCACACACAGATATCCCCCTAAAATAGCTAAAACTAAAAACAAACTAAAAACTACTTCCAAAAACATTCAGCTTTGATATTAATGAGTTTTTTGGGTTCATTGAGAACATGGTTGTTGTTCAATAATAAAATTATTCCTCAAAAATACAACTTGCCTAATAATTCTGCACTCCCTGTATATGTTCTGGTTGATCCCACTTTTAGTCAGGTGCATTAGGGGGCGCCAGCTGAGCATCACGTACCTGTTGTTATCTCCTTTCGGTCACCTGACTTCCAGTGCTGCCTCAGCCTGAATTGGCAGTACTCGTGTTGATTGTTGTTCATGTTACAGAGATCACCCGTGGATTCCCTTCCTGAAGCCCCCATCGTGGCTGGTATGTGTTGATTTGGCGCATGTGTACCAGAGTGGCCTCCTATGAGCCACTCTGTTAATATATCGAGTGACACCGTTTAACTGGAGGTGTGGGCCTTAGTGGGCGTCCAGTAGCTTTACACCAGGGTCGCTACGGCTTTTCTACGCTGAGCTAACAGACGTACTGCTGCTTTGCCTTTCCCCGTCTGTTTCCATTTGCAAGGGTTCTTTTTCCCTGCTGCTGCCAGCCTCTTAAGAATGGACATCAGCGTGGACAGCGGCTACATACATGCCGGCTACGGGAGTCCACTGGCGTGCATGTTGATGTCGTTTAATGATTAAATTAGAATAGTCGGGCAGACGGCAATTTGGAATAATACGGTGAGTACATCCGCTCCAGATTTAAGGTTTTGTTTAGTTTGTATGTCTGGATCTCTTTTTTTGGAATATATTATAATTTCTTTGTTTCTTTTATTCAGATGCGGAGGGCCAGACGTGGAGGAGACTGGGGTGCCTTGGTGGTGGGATCCTTTGAGTATTACACACCTGTGTTTTTAGTTCATTATTGTGAGCCTGTGACAGTGCGCTGCACTTGTGTATCGGTGAGTTTTCCGTTTTTTTGAATTGTTTTTGTGTGTGGCATTCCTGTCCCTCCACTGGTAACCCCCGGCTCTGAATACTTTTTAGAATATTTGTATATTGATATGTATGCTTGTGCTTTTATATGCTGTTTTAAATAATTATTAATAAATTGTCAACCTGTTTTATCATTGAACCACGTCTCTGTATTGAGTATAACGAACCTAAGTGCCTTCTTGGTGATTAGTATCATCTTGATCCAGTACTCTCTGGGTGAAATTCCCAGCGTGGCGTTGGCTGTTAAATTGTGAAGAGTATTTATTCCGTCCCCACCTCCTGCTGCCACACAAATGTATGAGTGCAGCATCATTACTTCTTGGAGGTGTTATAAGAGAATAAGTTATAGAAAACACAGACGTTAAATCACAGACAGAGAATGAAGCACAAAGCTCAATCATGCGCATACCCTTCTGAGACAGTATTCTGGAAAAGGCATAAAATGTCACTGTGTGTGTGTGTGTGTGTGTGTGTGTGTGTGTGTGTGTGTGTGTGTTTTATGTGTACAGATTTTATTTAATTATTACTCATGATATAACATTGTCCAGACATGCCCTGTAAGGACATGAGGAGGAAACGGTGACAAAAGGAGCTGTGTGAGGCTGCTAAAGGCAGTGGATCCCTCCCCACCTGGATTAAAAAGAGCACAGGTAACAATAACACACGTACCAGTTGTTGCATTGCAGACTTATTCAAGTATAAAAACAATAATAAACACAATTGCAGTGTTATAGTTCTATAACATGTTTCCATCATTGCTTTATTATGGATTAGTTGCAAGAGCTGTTAAGTGTGGATAATTAAATAATAGATTGATGCAATAGCAAATTGGGCATTTTTCTGAGATGGACAGCAAGTGGAGAATGATGGGGGGGGCAACCAGGTGAGGAGTACAAAGATAGTCAAACATGGTGGTCGAATGGCGTTGTTTGCATGACTGCTGCTCATACTAGGGAGCTACAGTTACTTGAGGTAACCATGAATGCCAACTTGTACTGTGACATACTCAGGCAGAGCATGATCACCTCCCTTCGGAAACTGGGCCACAGGACAGTATTCCAACATGATAACAATCCCAAACACACCCCCAAAAGGACTGTTACTTGCTAAACAAACTGAGGGTAAAGGGACTTGACTGCCCAATCATGTCTCCAGACTTAAACCCAATTGAGCATCTGTGGGGCATCCTCAAATTGAAGGTGGAAGAGCAAAAAGTCTCTAACATCCACCAGCTGTATGATGTCATCATGAAGGAATGGAAGAGGATTCCAGTGGCACCCTCTGAAGCTCTAGTGAAGTCCATGCCCAAGAGAATTAAGGCAGTGTTGGAAAATAATGGACATTGACACTTTGGGCACTGTTTGGACATTTTCACCTAGGGGTGTACTCACTTTTGTTGCCAGTGGTTTAGACTTTAATGGCTGTATGTTAAGTTATTCTGAGGTGACAGCAAATTTATACTGTTATACAAGCTGTAAACTGACTACTTTATATTTTATCTAAAGTGTCATATCTTCAATGTTGTCCCATGAAAAGATATAATAAAATATTAACAAAACAGCCCTTATTACAATTTTAGACAAAAAAATACAGGAAAAATATACAATAACTTCAGTCTTTATCTCTAACTTTGTGTTAAACACATGGTGTTCCACCCACAACAGAGAAAATGTCGGATCCAAAGCAGCTGCGTTGAGGTACACTGGATCTGAAAAGGGAGCAGTGATCCCATCTTCTGCTCTAGCCATTCGCACACTGATAAAGATTCCAAGAAATCTTTTGTTCAAAGCTTGGAGACTCCTGAACAGACCATTCAGGAAATGTACGTGAGGCTTCCGTTTCTCAAGGTGGTGATTGAGGGACAGCACGGATGGAACAACAGCACTGATCGTGATGATTTTCTTACCTTGTGCCAAATCTGTTGCTTCTCCAAAAGGCTTCAAGATATCCACCATCTCCTTCAACAGATTCCACTGTTGTGCTATGAATAATAACTCCCTGTGCCCAGCCATTTCAAGAACAGCAAAGAGTTTTAAGTTTTTACATTGGACAACTGCCTTTACTTGTCTGAGTGTTGAATTCCATCTTGTGATTACAGCAGCAGGGATCGCTTTCTGTTCACCAAATTCAGCTTCAAACACATCTTTGAATCTTGTGCTTGTGTGCAGTAGAGAGCTGAGTTTAGATAACTTTGAAAGAGAAGGAGATGCCACTTTGGTCTCTGACAACCCATCTCTCACAACCTGGAGTGTGTTTGCTGGAGTGTGTTTGCAAAACACTGCAGGTGCTGGTTCTTTGCCATAGCAGTACCTACTGTTTCCTGATCTTCCAAGGTTAAGTTGTGCCAGAGTTCTGGGTCTCAAGGTGATCTCCATCATTATCATGTTCCTCACCTTGCTCAGTGGGGAAGCGCACAGTGAATGCTTTTCGCATATTGGCAGTATTGTGAGTAATTATATAGTCGAGTTCAGTGTTTCCCAACCGCTGTGCTGCGGCACATAGGTGTGCCGTGAGAAATGATCAGGTGTGCCATGGAAGATTATCTGGTTCCACCTGATTAGTACTCGAAGCGACCGGCGTGATTAACAGGCAGAATAATTACATTCTCTTTCACTACAGGGCAGTACAACCTGCTCTAATTAAATGGGCTGCCAACTGCCAGTAAAACAGAAGAAGATAAAGAAGAAATTATGTAATAGTCATGCTGTGAGTGAGACAACACAGCGCAATATATAAATATAAAAATTAATATTTGAAAAGAAAAAGTAGTCAATCTGACCTGGGTCCTGGAAAAAATTCCAACCCTGGTTAAGGCCCTAGCATGAGTAGTGTCAGAAGAAAGCAAAAGTGGTATACTGGGGACAAACTGAACCAATTCTGCTATGCCTGGTCCACAGGAAAAATGATCAATATGCTTTTTGTGACATTTGTGTTTGATAGTGTTCTGTGTGATTATTTTATTTATTTATTTATTTATTTTCCAATGTGAAATATGTGCCGTGGCTCCAAAAAGTTGGGAAACACTGGTCTAGTTTATCTTTGATGTTGCATTTGTCACATATAGCTTCAAATTTCTCACAGACTCTGTCACCAGTGTGTAACCCACTGAAATGGTCAAAGGCCAGCAGTTTGGGTTTCAGCTGTATCCTCTCTGTCTCTTTCTGTATCCAGTACACAGTGATACCAAGGAAACTCCTCATCTTTTCGGTCAAATGTCCACAGTAACTGAAACATGATCAGTCTCGCTCAACTGAGTTTTTACCATTGAAGGTTTCTCAGCAGCAAGGTTCTCTGTTTTTGATGTAATTGTTCTGTGACTGTATTTGCCGTCAACTACTGTCAGAAAGTGCCAATTGTTTTCCACAATAGACAGGGGCAGGTTGCAACCAATAATCTAGTCACTTAATAATGCATTTGTGATGACTTTCTGCTGTGGATGACTCACGCTGGCACAAGTGTCCAGAAATTGTGATATGGAAGGTTGAGGTTCATTTATGATCCTCTTTTTCATCTGGTGTTCTTCAAATCTGGTAGAGGTAAGCATATTAAACTGATGTCAGAAATTCCATTACAGCCATTCATGAATTGCATTTGACTTTAGGTTGTTCCTACTAATCCTAAATAAATATCAACACTTAATAAATCCTCATAGTTTTCAGACAATCAAAAAAATTATAAAAATGATTTCAAATCAAAACACTTTTCTCAAAACTCATACTGCATATAGTTCTAATAAGCAATGTTTAGCATCCCTGTTTAGAATAACTAACGTTTGTAAATAAACAACAGCTAATACGATATGAGCACTCAAAATATTTTATGTGATGTATTGACATAAATGACAGAAGAAAAGGCCATGTATAGCAAGGCTACTCAATTACACACTAAGATGGGCCAGACTTTTTTAACCAAGAAATTTCACTGGGCCAGACATTGCATTTGGCCTGTCCGTAACAGATAAAAGCCATGCAAAAGTTAAACACCGCAATGCACTAATTGCAAATTAAGTTGTTTGGAATTTTGATTTGATGGTAAAATAAATATTTGTCAGTCTAAGCGGGGTTAGATCTACAGGGTTAATGATGGGGAGGAGATGGTAAGAAAATGTCTTCCCTGAGTTCGGCTACAGAACCCACTTTCTGAAACGGACCTTCGCTCACCATTCACTGACAATTCTGAGCTAACAAGCTGCATGTTATTCTTGGATGCACTTGTAGGACCTGATTTAAAATAGCATGACAAAAATATCATACATGTTAAAACCAAACAGTATCATCAATGTAGCCTGGAGAACATTTGCTAATAAGATGAAGTTAGCTACCACCTACCACTCTTTATGCAACTTCAAATGTCGGACAAAGTTGGAAGTTGTTCTGTCTTCGTCTGTGATTCTCTTCTTGCATGTTCTGCATATAGCATTACGTTTTTTTATTGACTACTTTGTAGTTTATTTACTGAAAGAAATTACTCTTGGGAGCATTTTTGGCTTGAGCGTTTTGTTTTTGTTTTTTAAAATCTGGTTAATTTGATTGGCTATGCTACAGCTCACGCACACATACATACGGAGTGTGGTAAGAATTAATGAAATGAATTAATGATACACATTTTTTATATAATATGTGTGTAAAATTTCAGATTTGGGGTAAAATATCAAGTCTTTTCAAGTAAACAGGTTCAAGTCCCAAGTCATTGGTGTAAAAGTCCAAGTCAAGTCACAAGTCTTAAAACATTTTTTCAAGTCAAGTCTAAAGTCATAAAATTAATGACTCGAGTCCACACCTCTGTTTATATGTGATCCCTCCGAGTGGGTAGAGCCTCTCAGGCTCTGTATTTTATTGTTCCGTTTAAAAAAATTAATAAAGTGGTTTGAAATTTCAAACTCGAACCCTGTGTGCTCTTTTAAAGCTGGTAGTACAAAACACAGCCATATTTTCATCCAGAAAGGTTGAATTTTAGTAAAAAAAAAGAAACAAAAAAAACAACGCTCTCTAGGTTGATACTGTCATTACAGACACAGTGGATGTTTAAAGCCTTTGGGCATGCATTTAAAAGGCAGTAGGTCTCATTATCAGCTGGAAATATTAAAGCCATAAAACAACTTTTGAGAGAAGCTAAAAACCATTAAACAATGACAGTGTTGGGCCTGTTCTGTCAGGAGCAGCTGTGTGCAGGCAGGAGACGAGGGCCCAAACACACACTTCACAGAGGCGAAAATGTGAACTCAAAAGCAGCTTTATTGGTGACACAAGAGAAAAGGTACAAAACTAAACTAAACTGGGAAACTCTAGGAACTAAGCACATGGGAAAGAGCACGTGGAAACACGCACAACTATGAGGGAGACGCTTGCTGTGTCCAAATTCAGGGGTAGCATGCTTTGAAGGCTGCATTTGTAGGCAATGATGTCACAGCAATGCAATAAAGGCTGTCCAAATTCAAAGAGTCCTCCAAATGTGGCGACAAATGCGTCCTGCTTTTCCCCAGATTTGAAGGATGGGTCAGGTG
>NW_024583518.1:17807-20241 GCF_018398535.1 Haplochromis burtoni
TCTGGTGCAAATTACTGACCTCTGTCATCATTTTAGGTGGGGGAACTTGCACAATCGGTGGCTGACTAAATACTTTTTTGCCCCATTGTAATGCGGGAGAGGGATACACCTTTAAATGTAAGTATATGAAAATCTGATGGTACAAAAGTTATATTTTTATAGCGGCTGTGTTGTTAGGCTTTGGGCATTTGCTTATGGTTATTTTTTAATTAAAATAATCTTTTTAAAAATTGCCCATAAACTAGCTTGTATGGTGGGTCCCGCAGTTTTTCACGTATTGCTGCTCACACACACCTAATTTAGATTTTTTCAAATGAACCTTTTTGTGATATTTTTTAGGGAACAAAGACCAAACGGCTCAATTTATTAAAATGAGAGGAGAAAATGATCACCGGTCCACTGGGGTGAAGAATTTTGCCACTGTGGCATGGAGGTACAAGAATAAATCAATTTACACATCATATTCATATGAGTATGGTTTTAATAACCATCATGCTATACAGAACCTGTGATGTCCAGACGGTATTCCTCTTGTTTTCTGCTGTGAACACTTTTGGGTTTAGGGATTAACATAGTTGCCATGGTTTCCTTTTTTCTCTTATTTTTGCGTGTGATCAGGACAATTCTGGAGAAGATGATCCTGCAGGGGAAAGTCAGCCCCTTGCATGCCAGAAGACATGGGCAAATTTAAAAAGAATACAATGTATGTGTGTTATCAAGAAGATAATTCTTAAGAACACAAGTTAATAAACGTACAATTACTGTCCTAATTTCGTCTATCCCTGAGGACAATCGAGAGCCAAGCACAGCAGTGGGTGACCAAAACGACAGCGATGAGGAATGTGTAATCCACGTTAATCTCATTAAAATGACGTTAAGCCATAACTGCATTAACGCGGCAAATCTCCATTAGCGAGTTAACGCAGATCGCCCTGTGCGTTCATCTCGTCATTTTAACGAGATTAACACTGACAGCACAAGTAATAAACCAACTGTTGGGGTCATGGAATTTACACTTTAGGGTAACACTCGCTGACAAGACCCAGTGCAGACTCTTTATACACTCCAACGACTCATCTCTCCGTAGTATGAACACAAACTCTTCTGGTCTGCTCATGTGAGGTACAGTAGTTGTTCCATCATATCTCACTCCTTAGATAATCATTATTGATTAACAGTAACAGTGTGTCTGTAGGGACTGTACAGATTAAGTCTGAAAAATTCTACGGTAGATTTGTTGTCTAGAAATTGATATAAAGACATCAAAAATTATGATTTCACAATTTTACAAGTTTAATGTCGTGTTCGAAGTAGTATGGGCCGTATCCTAAAGGAGATGTGAGGTGGTGCAAGCTCTGAAATAATTTTGCCCCCAGTCGCAATGCTGATTGACAACATCAAGAACCAGACTCTGAGATAAGTGAACTGAAACTCCATTCATTTGGTAAGCATGGCAGAAAATCTTGCAGTAGAATTGGGTCTTTGTCTCAAAAATCAAGAACTGGCTGTGAGAAAACACTGAAGTTCAGGTCAATTTTCTCTTCTTTGACACAAAACAATCCACATAAATGTTGTATCAGTGTTACATTTGTTTAAATATTGTTCCATCTGAAAACGTATGCATTTGAGAACAAAGATGTAATTAGCTGTGAATGTTGTACAAACTATTGCAGTACAGACCTGCATGCATTTTTATACATTATACATGTTATTGCAATAAAGAAAGTTAATGCATACGTTTAACTTGTTGGTTTTCTTTAATGCCATTAATATGCATACTAAGGAGCTTAGAAAGGATGTGACTAGAGTTCTTTAAGTTCCTTGAAGACATTTCACCTCTCGTCCTCAGTTCTAAAACCAAATGGTGGAGAATCCCAGGTATTTAAGCCTGAGTTGGAGTTGGCTCTTAAGCGGATGACTGACATACTATCAATCACGTGACTCATCACATGAGCCAAGGTTTGAAAAAGGTGTGTGTCATTACCACCAGAGGTTTCAGGTGAAACCACTGTATGACCTGGCCACACCTTAACATGTGAACTATTAAGGCCACCAAATGCAACATGTGAGTAAGGGTTGACGCACCTGGGAAGGGATCTCAACACTGGATTATAGATGGCAGTCAGTTGTTGTTGTAAGCCACCCACTGTTTTCACAGATGGTCATTCACAGTGGACATAGATGGCCTCTTTCACTCCTCTTTCAAACCGTCTGCCTTCTCGGCCCAAAACATGAAAATTGACATCTTCGAAGAGTGACCTTTATGCTTCCTAAAGAATGGCTTCTTGTTGCACTGAAACTACTATTAGCAAACCCAACAAGCAAGTTAAGGACGCTCAACATACAGGGAGTGCAGAATTATTAGGCAAGTTGTATTTTTGAGGAATAATTTTATTATTGAACAACAACCATGTTCTCAATGAACCCAAAAAAC
>NW_024583518.1:21054-38721 GCF_018398535.1 Haplochromis burtoni
AATGAGAGAAGAGGTTGACTGTAACTTTTCAGCCTTGGCATATACATTGGCCATCAGTCTTTGAGCCTTTCTTACCTTGGCCATGTCTCTGAGTATTGCACACCTTGTGCTTTTGGGCACTCCAGTGATGTTGCAGCTCTGAAATATGGCCAAACTGGTGGCAAGTGGCATCTTGGCAGCTGCACGCTTGACTTTTCTCAGTTCATGGGCAGTTATTTTGCGCCTTGTTTTTTCCACACGCTTCTTGCGACCCTGTTGACTATTTTGAATGAAACGCTTGATTGTTCGATGACCACGCTTCAGAAGCTTTGCAATTTTGAGACTGCAGCATTCCTCTGCAAGATATCTCACTATTTTTGACTTTTCTGAGCCTGTCAAGTCCTTCTTTTGACCCATTTTGCCAAAGGAAAGGAAGTTGCCTAATAATTATGCACATCTGATATAGGGTGTTGATGTCATTAGACCACACCCCTTCTCATTACACAGATGCACATCACCTAATATGCTTAATTGGTAGTAGGCTTTCGAGCCTATACAGCTTGGAGTAAGACAACATGCATCCAGAGGATGATGTGGACAAAATACTCATTTCCCTAATAATTCTGCACTTCCTGTACACCGGATGCAGTCTTCTGTGAGTGGTAATCAGTTTATTTTCCCATTAGGCCCTTTTATGTTTATCACGTTATCTAGAGATTATGTACACTTGTGTTTGTTGGCGCAACCAACTATGTTGTTGCATTAAATGTTCTGGGCAACATCCACATGCTAGTAGAAACAGTCTTGTAAAGGTCCTTGTGCTATACTGGGATCAGTCTGTTTGAATGTGTTCTTATTTAGTTTTTACATTCAGCATTTAGAAATGCTGTTTGCATTCTGCATTATGTAATTCACACATTTTTATTGAACTGTAAGAAACTATATACAATTTTCACAGTTTAACATCAGACAAAGATCTGTTGTTTAAAGAGAAAGCATCAAATCATGTCTGCTTTTAGAGACAGGATTTGATAGACCAGAATTCATGTCAGCAGTTTGATCCGCATTTTGTCATGTCCTAAAAATGAACTTAATATAAGGTTAGTTTTAGATTTTTAGATTTTAATCAGGTTAAGTTACCATATTTTTACCTACTAGCGTGAACTCACAGAGCCCAAGACTCAATTCAAATGTCTCCAAGTTTCAAAGGTTGTCAGTTTTGTGCACCGCATTAAAATTTGAAAAATAATTTTCTGTCTTGTGCGCATGAATATGTGCATCTGTGTTGCAATGCTGCCACCTGCTGGACCGAGCTAAATTATCTAAGGCAAAACAGTCTCACCTTGAACTTGAATCCAGCTCTGCTCTTTATTTTCATTAATAATCAAATAAAAACAAACTATCACACAGATGTTGCTTCTGCTCTGTTTACACTGTGATAGGCTTTGCAGCAACGCTCACAGTTAAAGATGGGATATCTGAACACAAACACAATTAGCTTTTTTTAAAATCACTGATTGAACATAAATTAACACATAAACAGAATAAATGTCCATCAGTAGGAAATGTGCCTGCACCAGTGGCTTATATTACCCATAGAAACAATTTCTTGTGTTTGTTTTGTGCTCTTCTCTTTCATTCTTTTGAAACGTTTTTTTTTTTACTTTTTATCTACTTTTTCCTGTTTTGTCCAAAATATAACAGTTGATAGGGGTCAGCATGGGCACCCTGACTGGTCTGCTGCCATGCAGCTCCACTCACAACAAATTGCAATGTACTGTGTATTCTGAGATGTTTCTGTCACACTCAGTATGATGTTATTTTTGTGCCTCTATTCTGAGCGCATATAAAAAACAATTTGCAAGCACAAATATTGCATTTTGAGGAGAAAATGATTTTGAGCGAAGCAAAGTTTAATTTGAGCAAACAAAACTCATTGTTGTGTGCAAGAAATGTATTTCAGTGTTTGCTATTAACCATAAGCACACACAGTAACAGCCCCTCTCGCTCAGTTGTTGGCATTTGCTCTTGATCAGATCTCTGCTCTGTGTGCTCACAGACATCTGCGGACCTGCTCTCAGTGTGTTGTTCGCACTCACAATATCTCTGCTTCTGTCACGGCGGGGTGCGCCGATGTGTGTGGAAACAGGACCCAAAAGCAGATGAGGACAAGGAGTAGTAAGGTCTTAACAGAAAGGTGAGGCTTTATTAAAATGACGGCAGGGTTAAACCAGGAAACCAAAACGAACTGGCAAAACACTAAGAAACAAAACACTAAAGGTACTAAGACCAAAAACTATAACTATGACTGAGGTGGAAATAAACAGGCTAAGACTATGACTAACGTGGAAATACAGACGAAGACTAGAACTATGACTGAGGTGAGGTAAACAGACGACCCGACAATGGCATGCAGAAAACAAAGGGCTTAAATACACACATGAGGTGATCAGGGGAAGTGGAGACACATGAGGAAACAGCTGACTAACATGAACCTAATGACATCACCGTGGGAGAGTAAAACTGAACACGATGAACACAGAAACACCAGACCTCTTCACAATAAAACAGGAAACATAAAGAGACATAGACATGACAACCCGAACTGACAACGTAAGACACAGACATGAAACGCATGAAGAGCAGGGGAGATTTAACATAGTTGGAAACACGAGGGGGAAATAATAAGAACTAGAAACACCTAGGCATGATAACAAATGAACTTAGGAAACCTGACGGGCTTACATAAACTAAAACTCAAAACGCTGGGTCAACAGACCCAGGATCATGACAGAGCCCCCCCTTCAAGGGCGGATTCCAGACGCCCAAAACCCCGAAAAGACAAAACCAAAAGTCAACCCACCAAGGGCGGGCGGCGGGGGCCCAGGACGGAGGGCCAGAAACAAGGCCACAAAACCAAAATGTCCACCAAAAGCACAGGAGCGCAGGGAATAGTTCATGACTCCTCAGGGGGCCGACCCGGGGGCCGACGGCACAGGAGTTCATGGTCAAACAGTTCAGGTGGCCTACCAGGACGACAGCAGCGCAAGAGTTCACATGGTTCAGGCGGCCGACCAGGAGGCCAACGGTCCAGTAGCCCATAGTCCACGAGCTCAGGGGGCCGACCCGGAGGCCGACAGCATAGCAGGTCATAGTTCCAAGGTTCAGGGGGCCGACCCGGAGGCCGCGAGCACCACAGGTCACAGTTCAACAGCTCAGGCGGCCGACCCCGATGGCAACAATGTCCAGCTAATGGCCCGGAAAGCGGCCGGCGATTCCAAGGGGCAAAACGCGGCTTGGGCGGCGGCAACACAGCTGCAGGACCAGGCGAGGCCGACACAGAAGCAGAGGCTGAGGCTGGACCAGACAAGGCAGAAGCAGAGGCCGAGGCCGGACCAGGCGTAGATGAAGACTCTGACGAAGCCGGACCAGGCGTAGATGAAGACTCTGACGAAGCCGGACCAGGCGTAGATGAAGACTCTGACGAAGCCGGACCAGGCGAAACTGAAGACTCTGAGACGAGCGGACCAGGCGAGGCTGAAGACTCTGACGAGCCGAACCAGGCGAAGGTGAAGACTCTGACGAGGCCGGACCAGGCGAAGTGAAGACCCTGACGAGCGGACCAGGCGAAGATGAAGACTCTGACGAGGCCGGACCAGGCGAAGATGAAGACACGGAGGCCGGACCAGACGAGGCTGAAGACACGGAGGCCGGACCAGACGAGGCTGAAGACACGGAGGCCGGACCAGACGAGGCTGAAGACACGGAGGCCGGACCAGACGAGGCTGAAGACACGGAGGCCGGACCAGACGAGGCTGAAGACACGGAGGCTGAAGACACAGGCTGGAGCTGCAGCAGACGAAGCACAGGCTGGAGCTGCAGCAGACGAAGCACAGGCTGGAGCTGCAGCAGACGAAGCACAGGCTGAGGCTGCAGCAGACGAAGGCTCTGAGGCTGCAGCAGACGAAGGCTCTGAGGCTGCAGCAGACGAAGGCTCTGAGGCTGCAGCAGACGAAGGCTCTGAGGCTGCAGCAGACGAAGGCTCTGAGGCTGCAGCAGACGAAGGCTCTGAGGCTGCAGCAGACGAAGGCTCTGAGGCTGCAGCAGACGAAGGCTCTGAGGCTGCAGCAGACGACGCAGAAGGTGGCTGGATGGGCGGCTCAGGCCCTCCAGCAGACGTGGCATGGTGCTGGACGGGCGGCTCGGGCCCCCCAGCAGACGTGGCATGGTGCTGGACGGGCGGCTCGGGCCCCCAGCAGACGTGGCATGGTGCTGGACGGGCGGCTCGGGCCCCCCAGCAGACGTGGCATGGTGCTGGACGGGCTCCTCGGGCCCTCCAGCTGACGTGGCATGAGGCTGGACGGGCTCCTCGGGCCCTCCAGCAGGAAGAGACGGCTGAAGCAGAAGGCAGTCTGAGGCGGAGAGAAAGCTCACGCCATCCTTAGCAGGCTGAGAAGCAGCCTGTACAGCCGACGAGGCACGAGGCTGAACGGGCCCCTCGGACCCTCCAGCGGAGACGGGAGGCTGAACGGGCCCCTCGGACCCTCCAGCGGAGACGGGAGGCTGAACGGGCCCCTCGGACCCTCCAGCGGAGACGGGAGGCTGAACGGGCCCCTCGGACCCTCCAGCTGATGGCATGAGGCTGGTGTGGTTCTCCGAACCCACCAGCTGACGGGAGGCTGACGGGCTCCTCGGGCCCCCAGCAGACGTGACATGAGGCTGGTGCGGTTCTTCTGAACCCCCAGCTGACGAGGTGTGAAACTGGACGGGCTCCCCGGGCCCTCCAGCTGACGTGGCGTGAAACTGGACGGGCTCCTCGGGCCCTCCAGCTGACGTGGCGTGAGGCTGGTGCGGTTCTCCTGAACCCCCAGCTGACGTGGCATGAGGCTGGTGCGGTTCTCCTGAACCCCCAGCTGACGAAGCATGAAGCTGGCTGGGTTCTCCTGAACCTCCAGCAGACGAAACATGAGGCTGGCTGGATTCTCCTGAACCTCCAGCAGACGAAGCATGAAGCTGGCTGGGTTCTCCTGAACCTCCAGCAGACAAATGAGGCCGGACGGGCTCCTCGGGCCCTCCAGCTAACACTGAAAAAGGCTGCACAAGCTGCACCTCCGTCCCCGGCTCCAAAACGGCCTGGATAGCAGTCCCACAACAGCTTAGCTGAGCCTGATGGCTAGCATTTCCTGTGCAAACAGTCTCTTTGCAGCCGAGCTCATGAACCGGAGAAGCAGTGTCAGTTTCAAAAACCTCCGGAGAAAAAACATGAGGAGCCAAAACATAATCACTCACTTGTGTTCGTGGTGTGGAGCGCCGATGGCGCGCACGCCGCTTTTTCTTGAGAGTGGAAGACGGCGGTGCAATAGGTGGAAGTCCCTGATAACTCCGAGGTCCCCCGAGAGCCAGTCGAGTTCCCCGGAAAGAGTGCTCGTGCTCTGGAATGAGCCATGGCTTCCACCGGAGCTCCTCCTCCAATAGAGCGCTGAATATTGACTGACGTTCGTCGTAGTCCAAATCTATGGCGTCCAGCGCTTCCTCGCACTGGACCGTGGCAAGAGTGTGGCAAGACTGTGACGAGGGTGTGGAAACTGATGAGCTGAGAGGTGGTGACGCTGTGGCGAGTCTCAGCGAACCGACACGAACCGTCTCAGGCTCGCAAGGCAGCGGCAGTGATTCCTGTTCGCGGTTTTGATGCTGCTGCGGTGGCAAAACTGTGCGAACAAAATCCTGCACATCCTCCGACAATCCCGCCGCGTAAGCAGGATATGCAGACAGAATCTGTTTTAGCTTAACTCCGATTGACACCTTCTCATTCTCCTGTCTGCACACGGAGTAGCAAATCCACTGTCCACGGAGAATGGTCACCTGAGTGCTGAACTCCCAAAAATCCTCACAGATATCCGCTGGGTCCATACTGGTCGGGTCGTTCTGTCACGGCGGGGTGCGCCGATGTGTGTGGAAACAGGACACAAAAGCAGATGAGGACAAGGAGTAGTAAGGTCTTAACAGAAAGGAGAGGCTTTATTAAAATGACGGCAGGGTTAAACCAGGAAACCAAAACGAACTGGCAAAACACTAAGAAACAAAACACTAAAGGTACTAAGACCAAAAACTATAACTATGACTGAGGTGGAAATAAACAGGCTAAGACTATGACTAACGTGGAAATACAGACGAAGACTAGAACTATGACTGAGGTGAGGTAAACAGACGACCCGACAATGGCATGCAGAAAACAAAGGGCTTAAATACACACATGAGGTGATCAGGGGAAGTGGAGACACATGAGGAAACAGCTGACTAACATGAACCTAATGACATCACCGTGGGAGAGTAAAACTGAACACGATGAACACAGAAACACCAGACCTCTTCACAATAAAACAGGAAACATAAAGAGACATAGACATGACAACCCGAACTGACAACGTAAGACACAGACATGAAACGCATGAAGAGCAGGGGAGATTTAACATAGTTGGAAACACGAGGGGGAAATAATAAGAACTAGAAACACCTAGGCATGATAACAAATGAACTTAGGAAACCTGACGGGCTTACATAAACTAAAACTCAAAACGCTGGGTCAACAGACCCAGGATCATGACAGCTTCATGCACTCTCAACTCTCTGTACACCATTATAAGTGTGCCACAAAACCAACCAATCACAGACTTGGATACAAATATTCTGCTTGGCTGTTACTGTCTCTAATCAGCTTGCTAGCTACTGCATTCCGGAAACACAATCCAGAATGTATGTAAATGCATTTTTGCTTAGTATGTTTAATTATTTTATTTTAAAATATATCATTTTTAAGGCCATTGTTGTTTTAATCTAGTTTAAACCAAACCACTCCACTAGGCACACCAGAAGCTTTTCTTTGCTTGACTTAGTGATATGAAAATAATCTCAATACTTCAGATGCTTTCACGGCTCAGTGCTGTATTTGAATTTTGTCAGTGTTTCATTTTTATCAGGTTATGGTATAAGTTTGAAAATACTTTATGCTTTTTTTCTTTTTATAACTCTGTGTAACTTCTGCAGCCGTTATAGAGATGGCAGCCTGCAGGCTATTTCAGATGGCACAATGACAATGCAGCATGTTTTCAGTCAGAACGGATCCACTTTTAAAACACTTTAACAGCTGCCTGGTTCCTCTGGGACTCTCAGGACTTGGCTGTGGGCACCCCACCTGGGGCCTCCCTCCCAGCCTCACACACTGTCATACTGTTTACCACATGTAAAATAAGAACTTAAGTAACATGAATAGAAATCAATAAAAAGATGAAAGAAACACCTGAATAAGAGGAGCGTATAAAGAATTTATAGGAAAAGCTAAATGTGTTATACACCACTGTGTATTCAGATGATAATTATGATTGCAAACCTGCCAGACAGGACAGGAAAACATTAAAAAAACTGTTTAAAAAGAAACGTGTGAGATTATTTTTAGTCAGTGAATAAAATACAGACTTTAAGAATTTATCCAAAGAGAAATTTCATGTTGATCCAGTTTAGCTGCAGCACCACCAGTCAGAAAACAACATAAACCTGAACTTGAATAAGATCGGTCATTTAAGATGAAATTTGAACAATATCCATTTAAATAAACTGACCAAAAAAGTCATATGTTGCATGAAGATACTTAACCTTTGGCAGTTGGCACCGGCTCATTTTAAATTTCAAATACATAAAAAAAAATCACATAAATGTATTTATTGCATCAAGGCTTTTTGACTTAGTCAGGAATCTCTATTTCTACAAAATAAAACAAAAAAAATCGTTTCACTAAATTATAAAATGCCCTAGTTGAAATTATGACCTTTGTGTTGTTAGGGTCGGTTTCGACCCAGTTATAATATTATGAGTATAAAGCAATAATTAGAGCCAAAACTGAAATCATAAGTGCACTGTCAGTTGACACACTGACAGCAAGCTCCTCTCCTAATCATATGAGCTTCAGGGGATTCTTATTTTGCGTGTTTTTGCAGTATACCTGCACAAAAACAAAACAAAATAAAGACGGGCATGTCAAGACATGTGAGGTGAATTCACTATTTGAGTGGCCATTTGACTTCCAGAGTGCACATTTACAATTTGCAGCATACAAAAAATGAGAAGAAGATTCACAGTGAGCTAAGTTCAGGATCATATTTTTGGTGAAAATGAAGGAGAGGACACAGAGCAGCATAGCGATTCAGATGGGCAGGTTTCTACGGAGGAAGGCAATGTGGACTATCATCCAGAAGACACAGACACATCTGATCAGAGGTGGAGGTCGCTGGTGCTGAAGCTACTCCTGCTGAAAGATTCAAGTCCAAAAATGGTAAGATCTTTTGGAGCTCAGTACCTCATGATGTACATGGCAGGGCAGCTGCTGCAAATGTCATCAAAATGACCCCTGGAATCACAAGGTTTGCTCTGACCAAAGTCAGTGACATCAAGAGATGTTTTGAGTTATTTATGCCATTGTCACTAAAAAGGATCATCATTACTATGATTAGCATTTAATTAGCATATCCCCTTTCCACACACATCCTGAGGACTGACTGTTACTGGGATTACTGTGTTCTTTACTATGGACACAGCAAGCTAAACCTCAAACCTTTCCTGTCATCCTGCACGCAGCAGCCAGTCTGTGAGGACCAGCTTCATCAGGTGTGAGGTCGTGCTGCCCTGCATCTACTCTGAACGGCTGTCTGAGTCAGTTAACACCTTCTGGAGGGACAAGGATGACAAAGTTGTTTTGGACATCAACAGCAGAGAGGATAAAATGGATCCAAAGCTTACAGGTCACGTGTTCAGCTTCCCAGACCAATACAAGACTGGAAACCTCTCCATCATCATAAAGGACCTCAGGGCGGACGCCGCCGGCCAGTATGACTGCGACATTCCCAAAGTGAGCTGTCAGACCAAGATGACTCTGAAAGTCACAGGTCAGTTCAGCAGCACGAGCACTTTATTAGGAACACCTCAGTGTTTGTGCAGCAGCAGCTCAGGGGTCTTTGAAAAGTGCAGAAAAGGATCGCATTGCAGTGATTAGTGAGTAGAAGAGGATGGATGAAGGTCAAACAGTCAGGACAGATTTTCACTTTATGTCTGATTCAGTGAGCATCAGCAGTGTTACCATACATCCATGTGACTCTACATATAAATAGCATGAACCCTCATCATGACTGAATGTGAGATCAGTTATGGCAATAATTTTTTTTTGGCTGCTTCTGGTTCCTTTAGCAGGTTAAAAACAGTATGCTAAAATCCCACATTATGGTAACTGTAGTGGGTTACATCACAGGTTCAATTAGGTGATGCCATTTGTAAGGCAAGAAATATCCTCTGAAACAGTTTGATTCAGTTCAGCTCATGCCCGCCTTAAAATAATAGATCAACTTTTTCAACGTTGTCCTGACTTTCTGGAAGCTTTCGACACTGAAATCATTCCAAATGTTGTTTGGTAACAGATCATCAAAGCTTTGTATTCTACACACATTTAGTCCAATAAAAACAGGAATGCAAAGGTATATTTTATATATGTATTTAAAGGAAGGAAAAAAAAGAAAAAGGTAGACAGAGTGGAACTTTGACTTGTGCTGAGTCAGATTGTGACTATTTTGTCTCTTTGTAGACACAAGTATATGCATATGCATGTCAATATGTAAGTGTAGTTTTTTTCCCCTTTTTTTCTATACTAGAAGTGTCTGTTAAGCTGATTCTGTTCTCAGTGCTGTTTCATTTAGCCCTCGGTGACCAGTCTGAAAAGAAAAATCAAAGTCAGAATTCGGTTTTATTTTCATATAGATATTTGATTATTTCCAGCGTGGGTTTACTTCCTACAGTTTAGTCTTTATTAGTCCCAAAGCAGAGTTTTATCTGACCTGACTCAGTTTCAGTTCACTGTTCTGACCTTCACACTCATGATGATGATAATCTGTGTTATGTTCATTAACTGAAGACTTTTCATTTGTTGCCTCTCTCCAGAACTCCAACATAAAGATGTGTGGAAATGTTCCTGCTCCCAACAGCACCAAAATTTCAGACTGTTGTTTAGGTTCGGGAGATGTGATCACCCCTGAATTACATAAAGCAGCCAAAACTTTGACTTCATGAAATCATTAATATAACTGGTAACTTAGCTCGTTTCAGTCCAAATGAGCATCAGGCTTCTGTTTAGGGCAGGGCAATATGGCCAAAAATATTTATCACGATATATATTTGAAAATTTGCACATAACGATTAGCTGACAATAGAATTGACGCACCAGACAAAATACTTTACAACTCCACAACTTTATTATGAAAACCCATCATGTATTTTCACTGAAACAAGCAGCTGTTTTTATGTGCATTAAAGTATATAAAAATTAACAGTGCAAATGCAAATTCCTTCGCTGACAGTTTAACCAAAAGGCGTTTCCAGTGGAAACTGGCCGACATATCCTGAGCATAACCATGTATAATATCCACTAATACATTAAAGATTAACACAACACAGATATCGTGTAGAGCTCAATTATGTTGAAGCACAGTACGTATCACTCCGCGAGGCTCCTGCCTAAGATAGCCGTAATGCTCCAACAATCCATCAAGTGGTGCGGCTTTGTAGCTTAGCAAAGTCGTACTAAAACATTTTTGACAGATTTTTGAGCGCCGTGTACATAAATCAGTTCGGTAATGGTAATAAACGACGCCCGCTTGCATGCTCTACCAAAAATAGTGCTTTGATGTGTATGTGACGGACGAAAGCTAAACCAGTTCCACCACTGAAGTTGCAGCATTTTTACAAACCAATTCTGGTTCATCTGTTTCATTCAACGATCCGCTTTCGCCCTTCTCATTCTCCGTCGCCGCCATGCTTTTTCCGCCATGTGCGTATGAAAACAAAGGCACTGCATGCGCGTTTTACCCATATTCTATCGCGATATTTCATTTTCTTATCGTTGCCAACATTATACCAGTATTACTGTGAACGGTATGGCCCAGCCCTCCTTCTGTCCTTAAAAATAAAAACTTTTAACTCTGATTAAACTGATCTTGGGTTGTTTTGTGTTGCAGAGAAATCTGCTGTTAAACTAACATTCAAGGATATCGTTTCACCTCATTCAGTGGGAATATTCTTTTTCCTCGGTTCTCAGGAGGATCTTAGTCTTCGTTTCAAAATGTTTACGTCACTATCAGTCAAACACACAACCTTCTCCACATAAAGTAGCTGAATGGAAACAAAGTGCAGACATTTCGTCATTTAATTTTAAATATGTTTATATTGTCTATCCTGTAAAATAGTCAGATGTCTATTCATATTAATGTACAGAATTCACCTGCTTGCTGCTACTACTGCACATTCACCCAGTGTATATACTATATATATATATATATATATAATTTATAGTATATATATTATTTCTATATATATATGTTGTATATATATATATATATATATATCATATATATATATATATATATATATATATGTATATGTATATATATATGTATATGTATGTATATATATATATATATATATGTTTTCTATATGCCCCCCCCCCCCCCATTTTTGCACATGTCGAGGAGCGTGTCAGGCTACATTTCACTGTGTGTTATACTTGTATAACTATGCATGTGACAAATAAAGAACCTTGAACCTTGAACCTTGAACCATTTATCATGGTGTTAAGCACAGTCTGAGAAAAAACTTTAAAAACTGCTGAAAATAATTTTCTAAATGTTACATGTGTTTTCAAACAAAGTGACAAAGTAGCAATAGAACCTGTGGATGATGTCCCAAAGCCTGAACCCATCAACCCTGTAGTACAGGGGTGCTCACACTTTTTCCGCATGTGAGCTACTTATAAAATGACCAAGTCAACATGATCTACCCACTACAAAAATCCAAAACATATACTTATTTATAAATATATTGAGGATTCTTTATATCTACAATGTATATACATGCATAACCGCAATATCCAATATTTCACAACACAATTAACAATGTAAATTTTTTGTCATTACCTGAGTTTACTCTGATGACTTGCACTGAATTGAATCAGCCAGGGATGCATAGTCCGGACAGTAGCTGCTGACGGCCAGCCTCAAACACACTTCCAAATGTTCATCAGTCATGGTGGAACGGTACTTGGACTTAATGATCTTCATGTGGGAAAATGATGACTCACATAAATAAGTGGAGCCGAATAATGCAGTCAAAGAGGCAGCACATTTCCTCATGTTGGGGTACTTTACTTCTGTGAGTAAGTTCCAGAACTGTCCATGATCTCTGGACTTCAGCTCAATGTCGGCTTGTAGTGTCAAAATCTCATCTTCCACTCCAGAAGAGTTCAGGTGAAATAGTTTTGCAATTTTTGATGCGAGTGAATCGACATCAGCATCTTCCCGAAAAGGATAGCACATGAAGGTAGCGACTGGCTCGAGCAAAGAAAAGTCTTGAAAGCGTTTGTCAAACTCTGACAGACAATTGTCAATCTGCTCTGTGTAGCGTGCACTGTCAAGTTGCAAACAGGCCATCCCCTGCATCTCCAGCTCTGACGCCAGGTTTTGAAAGTTTATCAAATCATGGCGCTGCAGCTTTAAAGAGAGATGTTGCATCTTTCGTTTGAAAGCATTAACTGAGCTGATCATGTTGATCACTGTTTTGTCTTTTCCTTGCAGCTGTAGATTAAGGTCATTCAACATGTTTGTCAGATCGGTTAAAAATGCCAAGTCTAACAGCCACTGACCGTCATTAAGTTGCATGTATTCTGCTTGTCCAGCTACACGGAAAAACTCCTTAATCTCCGGACAGAGCTCTCGAAATCTTTGCAGGAATTTCCCTCGACTAAGCCACCTCACGTCAGTGTGTAGCAACAACTCAGAGTGGTCGCAGTCAGCCTTCTCCAGATGTGCACGAAATAACCGTCTTTGAAGAGATCTGGCGCGAATAGAACAGGCGATCTTCGTTGCAGCATTCATGATCTCCTTCATGTTGAGCATTTTAGCGCATAACGCTTGTTGGTGGATTATGCAATGGTAATTTAGGAAGTCCGGGAAAGCATCGTCCTGCCTGCACTTGGCAATAAATCCATTCAAGCGGCCAACCATTGCGGGTGCTCCATCTGTGGTAATAGACACCAATTTGTACACTGGGAGCTGGGTTTTCTCTCCTCGTGTCTGTTCTTTCATGGGCAGGACTGTTAATAGCTCTTCTTTTGCAGTGATATCAGTAAACACCATACGAATGAAAATGCACACCTGGGCTGTGTCACTCACGTCCGTAGATTCGTCCAACTGCAGTGAGAAACACTGGCAATCTCCGATGTCCTTCCAAAGTTGCTGGGTTAAATCCTCCGCCATGGCTTCACAGCGCCGTGTAACTGTACTTCTTGACAGCTGGAGAGCTTTGATCGAAGATGTTATTTCTGCCTTATTTTTAAAGTCTCGGAACAATGAGTCAGCTGCTTCAACGAATGCCTCTTTTACCATCTCTCCATCTTGAAAAGACTTCTTGTTTTTAACGATGATGTGACTCACCCGGAACGATGCTTCGGTGGCGGCTTTCGCTTTTGAAGTTTGTTGTGTGAAAAATGACTGCTGTCCGGACAACTGGGATTTTAGTTCCTTCACCTTTTTCTTTCTTAGCTCGCTTTTCGGCGGGAATGTAGTGTCGTATTTTCCGTGAACAGTTCGAAAATGCCGCTCCACATTTCCCTTCTTTGGCATTGCGATGGTAGCCTGGCAGATGAGGCAAACGCACTTCGAAAATGACATCGTGAAAAAAAAGTCCTCCTCCCATTCCGTATGAAAGTGATACGTTTTTGTCTTCTTACTTGGTCCAGCTCCCTCACTCATTTTTAACCCTTTCTTAGGTTTAGAAAAAACCGAGAGCTAAAAATTGGAGTTAACTCGCTGACTAGCTTGTCAGTTTTACTACACTTCGCGCCGCTGTTTGCACATGCGCAGCGACCTAAGCGTCAGAAAAAATCCGATGTCATCTGACTGGCTTCCCTGTATCAATCAAGTGACGGGATGGATGATAGGCTGGCATCTATTTTTTTAATGCCATGCGATCTACCAATACTACCTTTGCGATCGACTGGTCGATCGCGATCGACGTATTGAGCACCCCTGCTGTAGTACATCATTCAGCCCCCGCTCTGTGATGTCATCAGGGATACAGAGGGAGGGATGGCACCCTTTCTACTTGAAGCTGTAAACTAGAGAGCAGTCAAATCCCAGTAAGAGGGTTGTCAGGTTTAGGTTTATTAGTCTTTTTATACCGAAGTACAAGATCCAGTCTCAGATAATAGAAGGTCCCGAGCTAAGTAATTAATCTGTAGAGTGTAGCGAGTGTGAGGTATGAGAAGCTGATGAAAAGAGATAAGTATGTTGAAAAAGAATGTATGAAAAAAAAAGTACTTTCTTGTCTGTGGTTGTTTCATTGTTACGTGTGTTTTGTTTAATTCCGTGTTTCAATGCTGTGCAGCCAACAAGAAACTAAACTACCAAAGTCAAAGTCACAAGTCTTGATGCTTTTAGAACTACAACACTTCCTCAGCCTCAGTTACCTTGTACAGAGGATGCACCATGGGCAGGTTGCGCTCCAGAGACACTGTAAAATCCTCAGCCAGCAGGTGAGAACTGAGTTCAAACAGATTAAATTCTGCACTTCTCACGAAGATCTTGGCCATCAACCAGTCGTACTCAGAATCAGTAGGAGGAAAGATTGGGTTGTCCTCTGCTGGTTTCTGCTTCAGTTGCAGGCGGAGGAGAAAACTTAAGTTATAGCACTGTTATTGTAATTAATTATTTAATAACAGATAGAAATACCCAGATAATTCAATGGAATGATCATTATTTCCCAATGTATATAGTACAATAATGAATTAGGAGTGCATAATTGAAGGCGACTGCCACCTCTTATCTGTAAGGCTGAATTCAGATACAAATCAGAGGAAAGTCATTTCTACAACTTGTATCCACAGTTTTATTATTTCAATCTCTATCCACAGATTCTGGTACCACCACGATTAGTAGAACAGGTCATGAACTAATAGGAAGGTTGGTGGTCCGATCTCTGGTTGCTCCAGTTTGCATGCCAAAACCCAGTGTCCCTGGGTTGAAAATCCTGAACCCTGAGTTGCTACGTTCATTGGAGTGTGTGAATGTGTATTGATGTTATCTAGAAAGTGTTTAGATGTAGGAAGCTGCTGACTTGAATATGGCTTTGGGAAGAACTTTGCTTTACGCTTGGGGACAGGAGATCAAACTTATCTTCGTTTCCTGTCAGAGAAAATCCATAACCACTTTCTAGATACTACAGCGTAGGATGCTGATACCAGTAACCGGCTTAAAGATGTTTTCAAAAAAAGTGTGAATGAAAGAGTAAATCAATGTAACCTTAACCAACGTTCAAACTTAGATGCTAAGTTTAATACCTTTTTAGTTTAAAGCTTACCTGAATAGTCCGGCCTGCACGTCCACGTCCTGTCCAGTCACCTTTCAGGCCGTTGGCTGGACATCGTTATTGTCTCGGTCGGCCTCCGGCCCTGCTCAGTCGCCGCCGCCATTGCCTTCCACGCAATCGGCCTCCAGGACTGTTTTTTGGACTTTTGTGCTGTCGCCCTCCGAGCCGGCCCCCTGCACCACCCGGTCCTGGACTCTTGGACCGTCGTTCTCCGGGCCAGCCCCCTGAACCGCTCTGATTTGGACTGTGAGGCTGAACTTTTTCAGAACTGTTTTCCTGGCCGGCCTCCGGATCCCCGTCGCCTGGGTCGCCGCCATTGCCGTGCGCACGGTCGGCCCCCTGAACAGATTGTGACTGTTCATGAGACTAAAATCATCTCACTGTGGTAATGTAAATATAATATGGCCAATATTATATGTATTGTCAGATTATTATGATATATATATAAATAATACAGGATATATTACAGCAGTGAGTTTGAACTCTGGGTCAAATATTCAAGTTGCAGTTATTTATATTTCCTATCACCTTAAAACTTCACTCAAAGACAAGTATCTTTGACAGTGTGTATACAGATGTATTATACATAAGAGACAAATATTGTTCTTTTAATATGTTGGCATTATTACATTTGGCCCAATGCTTACATACCGTATTTTCGCAACTATAAGGCGCACATAAAAGCCTTAGATTTTCTTTAAAAAGTGCGGCGCGCCCTATAGTGCAGTGCGCCCTGTGTGTTGTAAGGAGGACGTAGTAGAGAACACCATGAGAACGCTAAAGGGTGAAGTGTGGGCGTTGATCGTATATACCGGACAATCGCACATACCTGTATAAAAGGACAGGTATGTGCATTATGTGGAACATCGTTGTTTTAACAACCCTGAAAATGGCAAAGAGACACGCTTATGAAGCACAGTTTAAACTGAAGGCCATCAGCTACGCGGAGGAACATGGAAATCGAGCAGCCGCGAGAGAATTTAAGATTAATGAATCGATGGTTCGCAAGTGGAGGAAGCTGGAAAACAAGCTCCGACAGGTCAAGAAGACGCAGCTGAGTTTCCGCGGACATAAGGCGAGGTGGCCCGAGTTGGAGGAAAGACTCGAGCGGTGGATCATCGAGCAAAGAACGAGTGGGAGAAGCGTTTCGACGGTCACCATTCGACTAAAAGCGGTTTCGCTAGCAGAAGAAATGAAAATTGAACATTTCCGAGGAGGTCCGTCTTGGTGCTTTCGTTTCATGAAACGGTGCCATTTTTCCATCCGGACCAGGACTACGGTAGCGCAGCAACTTCCAGCGGATTATACCGGTAATGAAAAGCTGGCCATCTTCCGCTCCTACTGCAGCAAACACATCGCCGACAAAACATCCAGCCCAGCCACATCACTAACATGGACGAGGTGCCGCTCACTTTCGACATCCCGGTGAGTCACACTGTGGAGAAGAAGGGGACCAGCACGGTAGCGATACGCACAACGGGGCACGAAAAGTCTTCTTTCACTGTTGTGCTTGGCTGCCATGCTAATGGACAGAAACTGCCGCCTATGGTGATTTTTAAGAGAAAGACTTTGCCTAAAGAGAAGTTTCCAGCAGGAATCATCATTAAGGCAAATGAAAAGGGCTGGATGGATGAGGAAATGATGAAAGAGTGGCTGAGGGAGGTGTATGTAAGGAGACCAGGTGGTTTTTTCCACGCATCACCATCGTGTCTGAGGGTGGCAGGAGACACACCGTCTGGGCCAGGGAGCTTTTCGAGCATTCAGACTCTTAAACTGCTTCCTCACACCTGCTTCATGAATATGAAGAGTTGTGGTGGGAGGAGGTGGTGTGAAATCCTCTTTTGTGTGGGGTGAGGAGGGGGGTGTTGTAGGTGAAGTGTTTGAAGGTGGTGATGGCTCTATGGAGGGGGGAGAGGTGGGGGAATGAGTGTCCAAAGTGTCTCTATTGTTGGGGCCGTTGGAGGTGTGAAGGCTGCCTGATGGCTCGTCAAAACGGCAGTAAAAGTCGTTGAGGGTGTTGGCCAAGAGCAAGTCATCAGTGGAGTGGGGGGTTTTAGGCTTGTAGTTGGTGATATTCCTAAAACCTTTCCACACAGAGGCCGAGTCATTCTCTGAGATCTGCTGCTGCATCTTCTCAGAGTGCTGATGTTTAGCAATGTCCACTTCTTTAGTGAACCTGTACTTGGCCTCTCTGTAGCAGTCCCTGTCTCCGCTTCTGAACGCCTTTCTCTTTTC
>NW_024583518.1:53246-55814 GCF_018398535.1 Haplochromis burtoni
ACATGAAAACAGGAGTTAAACCAATTCAGTTCTCTTTCAGTTGAGCTGTGTTTATTGTCACTTTGCTCACTACATATTTTGTCAGCTATAAATTTTACTACTATTTGCTGTCAGTCAGTGTAAAACATTACAACAAAATCAAAATCAGACAAAGACGTAATGTGTTAACCTTAGTCTCAGATGGTTATTTTAGTGAAATTGCTCTAAAATGACGAAAGAAAAATTAGAGAATGAGTTGTACATGCATACATGCTAGTCTCAGGAAGTTAAACTGCTTTTAATATACAGTTTCAGCAGGTTAAAACTGAAATCAGCCCAACTGATAAAGTCCACAACTTACGTGGCTATCACACTGTTTTCTCTTCATCTCTTTATAAATATAAGTCTCTGTCATTCATTCATCGGACCTGTTTGTACAGCAGCACTTACCTTGGTAGATGTTAGCAGGGAAGCTTTGAAATTCACTCTGGTTATGATCCCTCTATAAGACACCAGTGGTGATTCAGAGGTCTGTTCAAAACCTGCCATCCAGGTCCCAACTAATTTGATGGATAGCGCTGGCCTGGCATCCCCCAAGTCATTTAAATCAGAAGCAAAGCAGCAGCAGCATTTAAATACACTCTATTCTGGATATTTACTTAGTCCCTTCCTAGAACCTTCAGGGATCATGTAATGTAAACCACCACACCCTACTGACAGAAAGCTGTCTAAAGGTGGGGATTTTTGTGTTTGAGTGATGTGCCTTAAAACGTTTTTAACTGTAGTGTAAGAACATTGTTTTAATATTTTTGTTTCTGCAATATATGCACACCATATATATATATGAGAGTGAATACAGCAGCTTCAGAGAATGAAAAAGTTGGTAAACCACAATTAGCAGGACATCCCGCACTTTCTCCATTACAGGTTTACAACCTTTAACTGCCTCATTAACCTCCTAGGACCTGGCGTCCACATATGTGGACATCACATTTTGGACGCAATCGGTCTCTATACCGTCCGTTTTCTTTTCAGCTGCTTTTAAGCATGTTTCTTGTTGTCGTTGTTCCAACACAGTGCGTTTGTTTTGATTTGTGGACCCGGAAATGGTGCCGCGCTCCCACAATACATTGCGGCGTGACGTCAACTCCAAAGCCCTGTTAAGAAACGGGGGGAAGTTTTAGGATTGACGCCGGTGTTTTGAGATGTGAGAGATTTGGAACGTTTAGCACAAATCTTGTGTAGTTAGTGTGTAGTGTATTCTATAGTTTTGTTGTGTGTGTCAGAACAATGAAGCGACTGCTGTGGCGACTGAGTGATACATCTCCTGTTGTCAGGCCTGCAGGCAGTAGCGGTTTTTGATACGGGCGGCGTGGGCGGTTGCAGGATAGAGACGGAACTGGGAGCACTGCAAAGAACTGTACTATAAGAAGCACCGATCACAGAAACAGTGTGAACAAAATAAAAAGGCTGAAAGTAAGATTCCTGAATTGTATCGGATTCTTTGGGATTACAATGAGATTAAGTTCAAGAAAAAACTGAAGTTAAATCACAGACAGAGGATGAAGCACAAACCTGAATCATGCACAAGCCCCTCTGTGACTGTGAGATGTTAGCAGTCCTAAACCAATACAAAGAGGATACTCAAATTTGTGGCGTGTGAGCCATTTGAAGCATTTAAAGATGACAAGTATCATTTTTAGTGTTTGTAATATTTACCACGTGTACATTTTCCAACACAGAAAACTAGCAAAAATTATTTTTTTGATTAAATGTATTATAAACACAGAACACAGAAAACAATAACTTTAAGTCCTGCGCTTCTGACTTATGGGATGTGCTTAAGTTTTTCACAGGACTGCATAGAGTCACGTCACTGTATAGTTAGTCTCATATTTATTGGACATGTGGTGAGCTGAACAGCTGTTCTAAACACAGATTTCATCTCATATTTTATTGAAATCATGGTGAAAATTAAATTCCACAAGAGGGTGATGTGAAATACTTTGTGTCAAAGAATGCGTAATGGCCCTATGATTTATGATTGGAAGTAATAAAGATTTATGACAGTCATATTTTTATACCATTCATAAAGTTATAATATTTATAACATTTTTGAGATATGTAATAGAAATTAAATTAGGGTAAGGAGCAATAATTCTTAATGGTGTTTTGTGTCCAAAAGTTGATTCTGTTCATCTGGATGTAGCGTTTTGTGGGAGAAACGTTTCACCACGCTGGTGGAAACCCAAACAAAACACGCATTAAAAGGCTGTAGTGCCTGTGTCTCAATCTCATGACCAATGTCACCCCTACTTGCGGCCCGCATGATGACGTGAAGAAATATTGTAAAAAAATTATTCACAAAGGTTATTTAATATGAAGGCAATAGGCAGAGTGTTACAGGCACAGCCCTAAAGAATGTAGCATCATGGGCAGTGTAGTCCATGCTGCGGGGAGAATGGACTGCCGTACCTGTTATGTGTCTGTGAGCAAGGTAGGGAGAAAAAGAGAAGAAAAGTACGAATTGTCACTGACCAGAAGCGGGAGCTGGAAACATGTAAATGTAATAATAACCACTGCAGCCAA
>NW_024583518.1:57963-70238 GCF_018398535.1 Haplochromis burtoni
ACCGAAATGTGCGCTGCTTTTCGGTCTGGTTACTACCGTTTATGTCAGAACCGGTGCCATCATGGCACCGGACACCGGTACCCATCCCTAGTTCTATGTAGTCCTGCCCCAGTGCTTCCGGTGTGGTTAAACCATGGCGACGTTCTACACTCGCTGCCTACAAGAGCTCCCAAAATTGAACACCACTGATGTTCATCGGATTAGCAGAGTGACGACTACCCCCGCCAGCAAATTAGATAAAGGATTTCAATTATATGCTGCATCATATATACACAACTACGAAGGTAAGAAAACATAAATTAACCGACAAAGAAACGCTAGCTAAAGTGAAATGCAAACACTACGTTACTCCGCTATGTCCTTCATTTGATGTCAATTCTCTATATTACATGTTTTCTTAAACTGTGTTTTATGTCGTCCGAAACTATAGTTGAGGTTTTCTTAACTAATGTCACTTTTGTTGTTAGACACTGTTATAATAGCGTTAGGTAGTTGGCTAACTAAGGAGGTAGTTAACTACCTAATGCTACTCTTGCTAAGTGTAAAGTATATATGTTTAAGACGTGCTGACATGAGTAATACAGAAATAATGCTAATGGTACTTGTATCTTTATTCAGTGTCCAATAAAGACAGGTTGTCAGGGGAGGTCGGTGTGAGAGCCCTGTGCTACAGGTCAGTGAGGAAGAGTGAGGCACCACACGGACTAAGTGTAGGCAGGAAGCTGTGTAAAGTTGTTAATCCCCGTTCAGTGGGGTTCAGTTCATTTAAGCATTAGTTAAGTTCATTCCTAAAGGCCCATCAACTTGAATGTTTTCCTTGTCTTCCTGCTTTATCACTCCTAATTTGACTAGTCAGATAGTTTAATCAACGTGTGTGGGTGATCAGAAACATTTGACGCCAAGTTAATACTGCAAATATACACAATCTAAGTTATTACAGTTATCAAGGATGGTTAAGTTGTTTTCATAGGGAGAGAAAGAAACACTAAGCTTTCAGGAGGGTAAGCCTGTAGGGGTCAGTAACCATAACACTGAACTATGTTCCTGTTCGGCTCTTCCATGAAGATGTTACATTTTTAATTTTCGTTCTTTCTTCTTAGATTAAGCCTCTGGATTCATCGCCGGTGATACTGACACATAGCCAGTGCTCCTGTGTGGCAGGCGCTGTTATGTGCAATCACACAGTGGCACTGCTCTTCCAAACAGCACACTACTCACAACTCAGAGTGCCGGTTGTCCCCCTGTGCATAGCTGCACGGAATCTGAACAGCAATGGCACAAGCCACGGACAGTGGTAATTTAAATGAGGTTAAAGTTTTTGAATTAGTCCATGTTTACATATGAACAGCAACACCATCCACAGTAAATGTGTCTTCTGTTAGGGTGTGAAGCCAGGACCCATCAACTCCATGATCTTCACTAAGCCGGTACCAAATAGGATGGCCCAGACTGGAGTACGGTAATTAGATTTGTAAAAGTTGGTTTCATGTGTTACAAATATATGTTGCTATTTGTTCATACATACATGTGTCAGAATAGGTATTAATTTACATACATTACACTTTCTGAAGACAGCTAACTCAGTCATGTACATATACATCCCAGTCTCTAACTTATGCACCACTGTTTTACACCTTTTAGTTTTTAGTTTAGTTGTTGTTCAGTATAATAACCTTCTTCCTTACATTATTGTCATTGATGTTTTCTTTAGGAGTGGCTTCTACAGAGGCATTCTTGTTCAGAATAAAAGAGGCATACGCAAAATTTAATATTGAGGACAGGCCACTTGTGACCACAATGAACATGAGACCTGACAAGCCCCTTGTGGAAAGTGCCTTTGGGCTGGTGCAGGAGGGCAGTGTTCTGTCATATCAGCAGCTGGTTTTGACAACCCGGTACATCACACTACACCGTGATGCACCACCAACACCGCACTTGCCTCTGAAGGGGTATGACATCTTGCCACCAGATTGTGTATTTGTGTGCTCAGAAGAAGAGCTTCTGCATCTGAAAAGCTTGTCTGTAACTCTGGAAATGGCTCACAAAATAGAGGAAGCTACACGTGAGCAAAGCTCTTCGTCTGAGTGAATGAATACCCCCAGTTTGGCTTCAAATGTCCCAATGTACAAAACTTTATTGACTGCAAATATGTGCAAATGGAATGTGGTACCCCTAAACTGAGAAAGAGCCACGCATATTACTGGCAAGGGCAAGGACAACTGCTCATCAGTGGAATGCAGTGGTGTGACTTTGTTGTGTGGGCACAAGAGGACTACCTAGTGCAAAGAGTATACACGGATACAGATGTGCACAATGCAATCAGAGAAAAGGCTGACTACTTATTTTTTTTACATGTATATGCCAAGATACCTGTGTTTGGAAAAATGAACAGTGAAAACATAGCAAAAAGGAAAACAGATCCTTCAGGCTGGCTGGAACAAAATAACTGTTGTTTTATTTGCAATATATTTCATGAATTCTTTTGTTGTTACTTGTTGTTACATGTTACTTTTATGTGAAATCAATAAACTTATTTACGCAATGGCATCAATTTCATTTTTTAAAAACACACATTAAAACATTGAATTTGTGCAGAACTTATTTACATGGTAAGTATTTAAAACTCCATGCCTAACATACTGATATACATTTAGACAATAACACAACTGAATGAAGAAAATGACAAATGGTATTTTTGACGTTACAAAAGCACAATGTCATGATCTCTTTTAAGACTGTGCTCTTCTTGATCGTCAGGAGGAACTAGTTCAGGGCGTGGCTCCATTCTTTCCCAAACACTACGCCGTGGTGGTTCAACTTTATAGCCATTCCACTCAAACAGTGTTGGTACAGCACCTTTAATAAGCCGCCTTCGACCATCGAGGGTTGTTGGCTCTATGAGTTGATCACTGGCAAAGTGTCTGCAGCAGACCCTGGTGTGAGAGGTAATCGTGAAATGATCCCGGCGTATGTTTACCAGCCATTGTCTTCTCAAGTTGGAATGGGTCGGAAAGCCATGAAAACTTAGTATACCGTTAAATTTGGCTGAAGCCGTACAAAGTGGGACACAGTAATGCTCGGAGTATTTCTTCTCCTGTTTTTGAAAATGTTCTGTTTTAAATACTTTTCTTTTTATTCTCATGCTGAAGCGACATTAGCATAGCAACCGATAGATAAACAAACATACCGGAAACACCCAAGCGGTAGTATTTGGAAACGGAAATACGTCACATGCCCTAGTGCAAGTAGTCCATTGGTCCAGGTACTGAACCCTGTGGAACTCCATAATTAACCTCAGTGTGTGAAGCAGACTCTCCATTTAATAAATAATAATAATTGTAATGAAATATTATTGTCAACAGTATCGAATGCTGCACTTGGGTCTAGCAGTAACCATTTTAACATTTCAATATGAATCAAGGCAGAAAACTGATTGTCTGAGGAGGAGGCTCAGACAATCAGCAGCCAAATGCAATAGTGAAAAAACAATAAGAAAAACAGTACTAACATTGTCTTTATTTGTCTTCATTTGAAGTTGCTGCAATCAGTGGTATTTATATTTAAATATTGTTTTTTAAAGATTAAATAATTGAAAAAATGATGTGCATATATTACACAAACACAAATATTAAAACAATGTTCTTATAGTAACGTTTCAAAAAATGTTTTAAGGCACGTGTCAGCTTTTATTCCATTTCAACATCACTCAAACACAAAAATACCCATCTTTGGCAGTTTTCTGTCAGTAGGGTGTGGTGGTTTGCATGTACATGATCCGTGAAGGCTCTAGGGAAGTACTCAGTAAATATCCAGAACACAGTGAACTACTATGGAAAACAATCCAAACTGAGACTGTATTTCAATGCTGCTGCTTTGCTTCTGATTTAAATGACATATGGGATCAAATTAGTAGGAAATAGGTGGCAGGTTTTGCATGAACCTCTGAATCACCACTGGTGTCTTATAGAGGGATCATAAGCAGAGTGAATTTCAAAGCTTCCCTGATAACATCTGCCAAAGTAAGTGCTGCTGTACAAACAGGTCTGATGAATGAATGGCAGAGACTTATTTATAAAGAGATGAAGAGAAAACAGTGTGATATCCACGTAAGTTGTGGACTTTATCAGTTGGGCTGATTTCAGTTTTAATCTGCTGAAACTGTATATTAAAAGTAGTTTATCTTCTTGAGACTAGCATGTATGCATGTACAACTCATTCTCTAATCTTTTAGTCATTTGAGAGCAATTTAATAAAAACAATTATGGTTGAGTGAGTTTGGCCAGTGTTAACTTTTCATTGTTAATTCTACTCAATTTAGTGTCAAAATTAACAACAAAATGTTTAAAAATTTTGCAAAGCTCTCCAGCGAGTAGTGCGGTGCTCTGAACGGATAATTGGAGGTGAGCTTCCCTCCCTCCAAGACATCTACAGGAAGCGGTGCCTGAGGAAAGCGGGGAGGATCATCAAGGACTCCAGTCACCCCAGCCATAAACTGTTCAGACTACTTCCATCAGGAAGGAGGTTCTGCAGCATCCGGTCCCGTACCAGCAGACTGAGAGACAGCTTTTCCACAGGCCATCAGACTGCTGAACACGTCATAGACACCTCAGCTTCACTACTGGAACTTTAACATTATGCACTCCATACTGTACAGTAATGCCACTGTTTTGCACATGTCTCACTCTGTATATTTTATATATTTTATTTATTGTTTACTCTATTTAATTTGTAAAATATGTGTACACACACACACACACACACACACACACACACACACACACACACACACACACACACACACACGTAGAAAAATATTTAGTATACACATCCAGAAATGCATATACTATTATATATTGTACATATATTTATTAGTTTCAGATGTAGCCATTCTTGTATTTTGCTTGTTTACATTATTGTATTTTGCACAACTCTGTTGCTTGTGAAGCTCGCACACAAGAATTTCACTCACATGTGCTGTACCAATGTACCTGCACATGTGATGTGACAATAAAAGTGATTTGATTTGATTTGATTTGAAAAATATTTAACACTGAGGGTTATTCACACTGTTCAGAGTAATATGATTACACTTTATAGAGCTCATTTTACTCCAAATTTAGTTTAATAACACACTGTGTAATAATATTTCTTTTTATTTCTCTGTAGTGTTATTTTTTTCATATTTATCATATGTTGCTATTTTACTAAATGGCTGTGATTTATCCTATATTATGGATATAACAGCAAACATACAGGTTATAGTAAAAGCATTTATTATGTTGAGAGGAAGGGGCGCTGCTCTTGTAGCGACCTGCAGCAGGTGTATACTGGCGTTTGTTTACTGGCGTTTGTTTACTGGCATTTGTTTACTGGCGTTTGTTTACTGGCGTTTGTTTACTGGCGTTTGTTTACTGGCGTTTTCTTTCTCTTTTTGTTTTTAACTTTGTTTTAACTCTGTTCTTAACCGTGGTTTTAACTTTTTATGAGGGTTTTTTTTTCCCGAGATGGAGATCTTCTACACCTTAGTTTTATTGTTGTTGGCGATATTCACCTGGAGTCATTCACTCTCACTGACAATCACTTATACACACGAGGAACTACTTGGATTATGGTGGTCCTGTTTGTCTATGTACGACTCTTCTAATGCTCGGACAGATGTGATTCTTTGTGAGGATTTATTTGCCCAGTCAAAGACTAATTTTGGAAAGCCCCGCCGCTTAAGAAAACGCGGAAAGAAAGGCGGTGTGTGGTTCTCTTGATAATAAAGGTTGTTGGAGTGTTCAGTGGATCCAAACACAGACGCAAGTAGAGTTTAAATGAAAGTGAGTTGTTTCTTGGCTGATTGCAGGAAAGTCTAGAAAGATAAAAAGACATAGACCAGAAGGGGTAACTGAGAAACTATAAACCACTGAAACATAAAGCTAGAGACCACGTCAGAACTATAGAAATTGAAATAATTGAATTCATTGGAATCGTTAGTCTCCTTGCTTATAGATCATGCTCATTGGTTCTTGCACTTTCGCTAGAATCAGTTTTTTTCAGTTGTCATCAGGAAAATAGCAGAGCAGTTTACAGAAGAATATGGACATTATTTGCGGAATTTTTCTTTTTTGCACAAAAAGACATAATGCTAAAGCCAAACTGCATCCAGAACAGAAAAAAACTGTGTTATGCTGCCAACACAACTCTTTGCAAGCGCATGTACACACACCATGCTAACTAAGGAGTATTATTCTTTTAAAAATAACTTTTAAAGTAAAACTGGACGTTGCACACTTTAACAGGGAAAACACAGACACGTGTATCAATGTGATATGGGAGGACTGACACAGTATAATTCAGTCCTCAAAATTATTACAAATTACTCTCAGTGGTGGGAGAGGTGTTTTGCTCTAAATATTTTTTATTGGTCCAGTATTTTTTTTTCTACTGCGAGTCCTCAAACTATTGTGGAAGTTTTACACAAAACCATTTTCTTTATTTGTTATCATCTTAGTATAAGTGTCTTCTGTACTGACGCCATGTTTTACAGTTCTTATCAGTAGTCATTGGAGTATTTGCATGGACTTATCTCTCCATAGTATGAACACAAACTCTTCAGGCCTGGTATAGAAGTGGTTCCATCACGTTTCACTCCTTAGATAATCATGACTGATTAACAGTAACAGTGTCACGTTAGAGGGAAGTGAGGACTTAGGTGTGGAGCTCTTGATAGCTAGACAATGTCTTTTATTTAAGTGCTCAAACAGTTCACAACATGACAAAAGTCCAAAGTCCAAATTGTGCTCTTCTCCTGAATCCAAGTGGTAGTGTGACTCCATTCACTCGTGACAATAGAGTGACCATGCTTCTTCGCTCTAACCCATCCACTCCGTCCTCAAACTCCTAGAAAAGGGGGACAACACACAACAGCGGAGGAGGCTTTCCAGCCAACACAACACTACTTTTGCAGAGCTCACTGTTACTACCAGGCTTAGTGCAACAATCCAGCACTGACTGTCACCCGATCACAATGTTAAATAGCTCTGCCCAAGATGGAGGGTGATTGGAGGAAGCTGGATGGAAAATTAGGCGCAGGTGTGCCGTCTTCAGTGCAGAGATGCTTCCGGGTCAGAGGACGCTGAGCCCTCACTCTCCCGGAAGCGCGAACTTCAGTAAAAAAAACAAGCAGAAATTGAAACTCCAGTAGATTTGGGTCTCAGAAATCAAGAACTGCCTGTGAGAAAACATTGAACTTCAAGTCAGTTTTCTCTTCTTTCAGTTTTCTTGCTGTGAATGTTATATAAACTATTGTAATACAGACCTGCATGCATGAATATACATTATACGTGTTACTGCAATAAAGAAAGTTAATGCATGCATTTATGTTGTTAGTTTTCTTTAATTTGACTAATATGTATGCTAAGGAGCTTCAAAAGAAAGTTACTAGATTTCTTTAAGTTTCTTGAAGTTTCTTCAGTTCTTAAACCAAATGGTGGACAGTCCCAGATATTTAAGCCCTCTTGGGAGTTCTCCCTTAAGAGGATCAATGACCTACTATGAATCATGTGACTCATCTCATAAGCTAAGGTTACAAAAAGGCATGGATCATTATCAGCAGAGGTTTCAGGTGAAAACATTATGTGATCTTACCTCACCCTATCACGTGACCTACTGAGGTCACTTGATGCAAGATGTGAGTGGGGGCTGAGGTGCCTGGGAAAGGATCTCAAAACTAGATTGTAGGGTGCAGACAATTTGGTCGTAAGCCACCCCTTCTGTTCATGGATAGGTATTTACAGTAGACATAGATGGCCTCTTTCAAACCATCTGTCTTCTCTGTCCAAAACACTAGCATCCTTCAAATAGTGACCTTTATATCCCCTTTTCTGTGAGTATGTATACAGCACAGTTGACCATAGTTTCCAGGGTTTTCCATTAGGACATAGTACCTGTCAACAGGAACTAAAATAGTACCTGCTCAGCCAGGGTTCCAGGCAATCTGAGCAGGTACTAAAATGTGATATTGTCAGACTGCATGCCTCTGATCTGAGGCAAGTTGATCCAAGTGGGTAATAATGGAACAGGGAGTTTGCTTTCTTACTAATGGCTACTTGAAAGCACCGAACCCATTGGCAAACTTAACAAGCAAATTAAGGATTCTTAACATGCACCAGACCCAATATTCTGTGAGTGGTAATCAGTTTATTTACTCATTAGGCCCTTTTATGTTTGTTTATCACTTTATCTACAAGACCTGTGAACTTGTGTTTGATGGGAGTTGTTGCAGCAACTAACTGTATTGTTGCATTATGTGTTGAGGGTAGCATCCACGTAATAGTTAAAGCACTCTTGTAGATGTCCTTTTGCTACCAGAAGGATTCTGTTTGAATGTGTTATTTAGGATTTTACATTCATGTAAATTACACAGTTTTATTAAACTGTAAGAAACAATAAATGATGTTAACAGCTTGTTTGTAGCGAAGGTGGGAGAGAAATATATAGACAGAGAACAGGAAGGGGCATGTATGAAGGTGTTGTCCCACTCCTGAAATTCAGATAAAATATTTTCAATTTGCAATGTAATTACAAAAGTTTTGGGTGGGGTTTATATATTTGAATCAGGAATTACAGTAGATGAATGTGTTTTTATCTAGTGTTTAAAACACATTCCTGCAACTTTGTGGAAATAGTTTCAAAAAGTGAAAAAACTGTGTGTGGAAATGAGTATCATCAGAGGTCAGGGGTTGCTCTGCACAAGTATAGCTTTGATTAAGTTGTTTGCTCCTCTGAAAATCCCCTGAAATCAGTCTTACTGGGTCACACTAACAACACAGGTCCAGGTTCTATTCTCACTTTTTTGCTCGTTCATCTGCAAAAAACTTCACCTCAGGAACATCGGTCGGTTCCTGCTTCAACAATATCTCCAGTCAAAGTGAAGGGCTTTGACTTTCTTCTTATAAACTGTGTCTCCCAAGGGTTTTTTTCCTTGCGGCATCTTCATTTTCCTCCTGACATTCTGCTGATTTTAGGATGAGTGTTCGGGAATGTTTCCAAAAGATCACCATCAGGCCAACAACAGGATAACTGCTAGGATGTTCTTGGAAGTCTGTGAAGAGAAGCATGAGATAACGTTTTTAAACTGAAGAAAATGTCAATCTGAGGGACCTACTTGACCAACTTGTGTGCTGATGACTGCTGTTTGACCCACTTTATCTTTAGAATAGTTTCACACACATACATACTATATGGCAACATTAGCTGGTCAGAGGTGCTTTTGGCAACTTTCAAGTTAATGTCCCTTTCTTTGAATTCATCCCATTCTCTTCAAGTATTGCTGATGATTAATTTCCACAAATGCATTGTAAAAATCAGACTATCATCTATCAGTAATAGATCACTTCCAGCCATCATCAGTTATCATTGATCAGTTATTTACACCCAGCTGAGATCACCACACTACTTTAACCTTCAGATTTACTGCTAATATTAAATGTTTTCCAGAATTAATTAAAACAATGAAATATTTTCATTTCACTTGTTTGATTTTTGTCTCCAGATTGTATCAAAGAGTTCCCCAACTTTTTCTACAGCTGTAGTCATTCCACCTCATACTGGCAGTCATGATGACTACTGACATTTCGAGGTGAGTATGATAAAATTTATAAACACACGCAAACAAAAAAGAAGGATTTGAAAATGCTTTAGAGAAATGCTTAACTGTGACAAGCAGAAAGTCCCTTAAACTGGCAGTTCTTACCCAACCTGAGAAGCTTAATCACTTAATAAGAGCTCAACAGTCACAGTAACTGAACTGGATCACATCCAATGAACTTCATTTTCGTTTTCTTTTTCCAGTGAGCCGTTCATTTCTCTGCTATTCAGACTTTCTATTATATGTCCCAGTCACTGGCTCTCAGCAGACTCAATGAATGGTCATATTTAGATTATTTTCTAAATATACTTACAGTATATGCTGAGCTTTCTGTAGAGCTCAACACATAATTGAGCTCTACAGGAAAGCTGCTGCTGTTGGCTTGGGTGAATGATTTTATCTCACCAATATTTACCCAAAGATTTCACCAAGACTTGGCAAGTAAACTCAGTTTGTCAATGTTATAAAGTGGTTGCCAATGTCATACATCCGTTTATGTCTGCAAAAAGCCTCTAACCTGAGAATGGAAACATTTCTGCATTTTAATAGTGGAAAATATACATATTTACATATTTTTAAATGTTTAATCATTTTTACATGGACAAAAATAAGTACATGAGACCACACGGATCTTCAGAGACAGAAAAAAATAACATGAAATTGTCATAATCTGAATCTTAAAGGTCCCTGGACTAACATCATCAAGCTCTTTAACTTAGTCATTCCTGTGTGTTTGATGGCATGCTTATGAATAAGAACTTTGGTCACATAGACTCTGAACTTCTAGTTATTTCAGAATCAGCTTCACTTCAAATACAACAATTTGATCAAATATGGCAAAAATCTGAGAAAGAGGGAAACCCACCATGTTAGACCATCTCTTAAAAGCGCTCTTTGTGCTTTAACATGTTTTAACTCACTCTATCACCAGCAGCCATTATAAAGACTATAAAAACAAGATTTCAGATAGCACGATGCTCACGTTCCTCACGAGTACAGTATGAATCACAGGGAAAGGACTCAAACAGCACCGAGACTTCCTAACACAAAGTTGCACTTTTTGGGACACTGCAGGATTTTTTCAGACAGAAATGATCCATTTTTAAAACCTTTTAACATGTGTGAGGTCACTTTAGTCAGTTAATAACAGACTACAACTTCATGATGATCGTGTTTATCTTTAACCTCTAAAGCCCCAATCCTACCTGATCTCCTGCTTTTTGCCCCTGTATCAGGGGGCGTTGGGGCTTAAGAGGTTAAAAACAAAATCAGTCAGAAAGCAATATAAACCCGAATTTGAATAAGAAACGTTGTGTAAAGTTAAATTAAAAATTTTTCCATTTAAATAAACTGACAAAAAAAACAAGTGTGATCACAAAAAGACCAAAAAGTCAGAATATGCTGCATAAAATCAAATATGTCTGTTAGGACCTTCAGATTAAATGTAATCTGTTTAAATACATGACTATAAACGAAGGACCAAAATCTCAGCATTTCAATCTCTGAATAGTTTTAGTGATTCAGTTTCTTTCAATAAATGGTTGTGAATGTCTTATATATCCTCCATTTATTAACTCTGTCCTGTCACATGCCCATGTCAGTGTGCGTAAGTATGTTCTTTGTTCTGAAGGCACGTTTTACAGCCTTGGTCAGATCCATCTTTACACCCTGTGCAAAAACCTCAACAGCTCATCTCTTCGCAGTATAAAGGCAGATCATCTTTAGATGACCATTACAGATAAACAGCTGTGTGTGACCTTTGTCCTCTTAAAATGAATGAAGGTGTTGAGCTCAAGGAGCTGGGGTTTTTTGTTTTGTTTTGTTTTACCAAATTGCATAATTTACCTATTTTTGGCCAAACAAGAAATTTCATGTAATATTCTTTGTTTCCAATAGGGGCGTATGATGGCTTACTGCACTCCAGTAGACCAAAAGAATGACACAGTTTTGACCAATGACTGTATAAACGATGGACGACGCGACACCGCCTCCTCTCAATGTGCAAAAATGAAGCCAAAATGTCCCGCTTGTGGAGGCTGCCATCTTGCATTTTTGGAGCCAGAGTCTGCGCAGTAGTGACTTGAGGTGGAGCGACTGCGTCACGCTCCTGCCCACACACCCACTGGACATGACCGCTGTATAAAAGGCCCCAAAGTTCATATAATAGTTTACTGGTGTTTATAAGTTTATATAAGTTCATGTAATGTTCCGTCTTCTGTCAGTTTGGGCCAGCCCACCTTCTAGTGACATCATCCGGTTAGTAAGGTGGGCAGTTTAATGGCGGCTGGGCAGTGTTGGTCCGGAGGGGGTGCACTGATTCCTGGGGCATGTTAGGTGTGCGTAAATGACAAGTAAGTAGTGACCTGTGTCGTATTTTGCCTTTGTTGCGTCAGTACTGTAGTATGTTACCATTTAGGAGCTAATGTAGTCCATAGTTGGAGCGGTAGGCCACACATGCAATGCGTGAGTTCACCCTCATTTCATATGCTAACTTATGTTGTTAGCTTACCCCGGTTTACACCGGGTGTACACCTCACCCCTGGCATCGTTGCCCACCTCTCAATTTTAAATACACGTAGACATTGAGGGCTAGCAGGAGGGACCATGCGCTTACCTGCTGCTCTCTGGCAGGTAGCTCCAT
>NW_024583519.1:0-8424 GCF_018398535.1 Haplochromis burtoni
TATATATCAACTCTTTCTGTCAGAAAACCATCTTGTCTGAGCTGCTGACAACATTATACACTGATTTGTGAAAGGTGAAAGATCACCTTTGCATTATGACTATTCCTTTTTTAATGTTATTAATGTCCTGTTGCAAGCACAGATAATCTGACCTCAAGGGAAATTATGCCTTTGATATTGATACATTATAACTCCCTGATCTGTGAGTTTGTGTGCGTGTGAGTGAACGCCCATGTATGCCCAGTCAAGATTTTGACTTTATCTTTCCTGCAGCCTGCTGTGATGTTGCCACATACTGACCAAATGAGGCAGGCAGACTCATTTCTTTACAGCCTGTCACAACACTGACAGCCCCAGGGATCATACCTGATGTGGGAGCACAGAGAAGGCAGCAGGTAAGTAGTTTCATGAAAATTAGATTATATCTGTCAGATTTTGTTTTGCATGGTGGTTTCTAAGTGGAAAATGACAATTACAGTCGCAGTTTGTGCACCTTATCACACTGCAATTACAGCCTTTTCTCTAAAGCCATTTCATAAATAACACTGTCCAGGAAATAAAGTCTGTTTGCAGAAGTGATGCTGGTGGGATATCTTTCTGATCTGCTGTGGCTGTGTGAAAAACACGGTGATTATTTTGGAGGAGAGTGGCATGAAAGTCAGTAAAATACCAATTTGAAGGTCACAACCTTTCGTTGATCTGAGCAGATGGACTGGTTTGTGATCTGAACCTTTCACTTGTTGGGTCAATGAGTGTGAGTGATGCTGTGCAGCACATCCAAACAAGGGGAATTCAAAGACATGAAAACTGTGTCATATGAAAACAAGGGGAACAAGTGAATTCCATTATGTCTTTACACATTCCAACCTTATAGGAATTCTATGGACAGATGCTAATCCCTACAGACTGCAAGCTTTTTTAATCCACTTAGCAAAATGCAAGACATACGTATTGCATTAAAACCACTAAAATAATATTAAATAATTAATTTAATGAATTACCTCACAATAAACGAAATAAACAGATGATGGATATGTATAGTTAATATATTTAAACTCTGGCAGCCAACTTAAACTCTACATCTTATATGGCAACGCTATCCTAAAGAAAGGATAGTGACATAATATTTAAACTTATTAAACAACTAAGATTTTTTAGTTATGTTTATTATTAAAATTCATACATTTTAACAAATTAACCCCTCCATGAACATAGGCATAAAAATATACTGTGACTTCTTTTTAGCGTTCTTTGTAGAAAAACACAAACATTACAATAACCTGTTTACCTATGTAAACAGGTTATGCAGCCCCATTTCAAAATGCTAACAGCTCTGATGTGGCTGCAGTTAGTATTATGCTCGTTATTAGCTAATGTTAACCAGTGTTAACCAATGTTAACCAGAAAAAACCCCCACAAATGTGTAAATTTACTGAAAACATTCTGGTAGCTTACTGCCCAGACTGTCCCATAGTTAGAAAAAGTTATTTTGCTGATTGATGAAAAATTTCTAAAGTAACAACTGTCATTGAATTGTTTATCTGTTACTTTACTACTCTGATGTAGTATGAATCACTATGGAGGAGATCTTTATCATTAGGCAAAGTTGTAAAACTAATAAACCTGCCTGCCTCCCTGCATTGCACGCAGTACCCACCTGGACCTTTGTCTCCTGCCTCCTTCCTCCAAGCAACCTCCACCTGCAAGCACGTAAGGCAGCTCAGTGTAATAATTCTCGGATGCACTCGCAGCTCTCTGTGGAATTCCCCTGACTGCTCTCTCCTCTGTTTCAGTGCCCTGGCCAGCCACAGTTTCCCCTGCCCTGTCCCTGCACCCAGTCGTCCCTGCAATCTAGTCATAGTTCTGTTATGGTCATAGTTTCTCTTGCCCCAGACATCTAGTTTACGTTCCTTAATACTAGTCTGAGTTTTCTGTTAACTTCCTAGCCTTGTGAATAAAGACTCTTTTGTTACACCGGACCTCAAGCCTCCGGTTTTGAAACTGCACTTGAGTCCATCCTATTTCAACGGGCCACTGTTGTCATGAATCGCTGTGCAGCAGGCAGGAGTTGGACCCAAAATGCAAGACTCACAGACTCAGGGGATGAACTCAAAAATCACAGCTTTATTTGCTGGTAAGACAAACATACAAACTAAACTAAACTGGAAACAACAAACTAAGAACTCACAGGGAGATCCACACAGCATGAGGGACGACGCGACACTGACTCAGAGAAACACAGGGTTTAAATACACTGGGAAGTAACGAGGGGAATGAGACACAGAAGGAGAGCACAGCTGGGGGAAATCAGAACTGACGAGACAAGGAAGCGTAAACTGAACACATTCACATAAGACACAGACCTTCAACGTAAAACAGGAAGTATGACACAGAGACGTAAAGCAGGAAACACATAACAGTCACGCCTAAAACAAAACACTGACAACACCGAATCGTAACACCGGAAAGATATTGCAGACTGAGCAATAATGCATTTCTTGCATTTCTCATGGGTTCTAATGGGGGCCTTTCTTAAAATGACTGGTCCCAGTAACAAAGGCGCTTGTCGACTCAGAAATCGAGGGAAAACCAACAACACACCCGGCAGAACATCATGTTATTTACACAGGTGCACATAAGTGGTCCGCAGGTGCGCATTCGCTGTCAAAATAAAAGACGCGCACCAGATAAGAAGTTGCAACACGCGTTTGCGTCCATATAAAAGGCACTGAATGCCCAGAAGATAGTGGAGATTATTGTGGACTTCAGGAAGCACACAGCTCCACTCCCCCCCATCATCCTGACTGACACCCCCATCACCTCTGTGGACTCATTCCGCTTCCTGGGTACCACCATCACCCAGGACCTGAAGTGGGAGCCCACCATCACCTCCGTCATTAAGAAAGCCCAGCAGAGGATGTACTTCCTGAGGCAGCTGAAGAAATTCAACCTGCCAACACGGACGATGATGCAATTCTACACTGCAATCATCGAGTCCATCCTCACCTCCTCCATCACCGTGTGGTACGCTGGAGCCACTATCAGGGACAAACAGAGACTGCAGCGTGTTGTGCGCTCTGCTGAGAAGGGGATTGGCTGCAGACTCCCATCTCTGCAGGACCTGTACACCTCCAGGACACTGGGGCGTGCAGCTCGGATCACAGCTGACCCTTCTCACCCTGGGGACAGTCTGTTTGACCTGCTCCCCTCAGGCAGGAGGCTCCGGTCCATTCGCACCAGAACCTCTCGCCATAAGAACAGTTTCTTCCCCTCTGCTGTTGAACACATGAACAATAACCGTATAACTGTTCCCACCACTAACACATGACCCTACGCTGTGTCACTGCATCATTCCATGTTTGGCACTGATCACCACCTGCACTCATGTGTATATCTATCTATCTACTTAGCACTTTTAATTCTTATTCTCATTTTTATTTTCATGTCTATTTAAGCTTAATTTATAACAGTATTTATAACAGTATGTTTGCACTGAAGCACCGCAGCAATTTCCTAATGTTGTAAACCTGCTCAACATTTGGCAATAAAACCCTTTCTGATTCTGATTCTGATTCTGTTTTGGTCCGCTAGAGTGGGATTTTCATGGCACATTCTGCACCAAATCTCTGTGCGTTCATCATTTGTTTGAAGCCAGCTCACCTCCTGCAACCACTTTTCCGAGAATACGTGCTTCTTTTGTGGTTCGGACTCCTTCTGACATTTCTTTGGAGGTGGAGGAACACCAAAGTAATTGCTTAAAGGAGCTTGCTTCTTCGACATCTTTAAGAGTTCTAAACAAATGTCTGTCCTCCTCCAGAAAATCTTATGTACGCAAACACGCCTTGCAACTTCTTATCTTGTGCGCGTTTTTATTTTGACAGCGAATGCGCACCTGCGGACCACTTATGTGCACCCCTGGTTATTTAGCTTGACATATTGTAGCCACAAGAAATTCTTTTGTCCATGAAACCATAAAGCTGCACTTTCTTTCTGCCTTATAGTCTGATTTGTCATAACTTTTCTGTTTTGTGGTAAGCTTTGGCTGTCACTTCTTCACCCTGACCTGTCTTATTTGGCTCAGCAGAACTAAAATATATATTCTGCTACTTTTACACACGCACTCACATAACGCTCAGCGATTCTCTGCGCGATCAACCTCTCACATGTTTAAGCTTGCTGCAGGAGATTTCACTTGTCATGTTTGCATAGTAAGCTATTGATTGATAAGACGATGTCAGAGGAATTGGTGCACAAATTATTGTCACTCACCAATCAGTGCTGTCGCTCTCTATACACAGTTTGCGCGATTGCAAAGTGAAAGCAAAAAACAAGCGCAAATTCAAACGCGATTTCAATATGTCACATATTGACAGAGGCTCACCGATGCCAATGACATAATTACCCAGCTACATTTCCGAAAGAATGCAAAAGCATTGACATATATTTTTCATTCCTATGATAGCCCAGTGGGCAGAGATAGATTTTGGTAGCCCGACTGGAAAAATTGCTAGCTCCGGGACGTCGGGCTAGCAATTTTGTGAGCCCTGTTTTGTAATGACGCCAATTCCGTTTACAATAGGGTTCATTCGCTCGGTCATCAGGTGGCAGTATCCTTGTACACTGAGGAATAAACGGCCATTAAAAGAACAGAAGAAGAAGAAAACATCTGCACATGCACGGTACGGATCGGGTAGACCCGATTTGTACTTTCCGACTTTGCACATGCGCAGTAAGGATCAGGGAGTCCCGATCCATAACTATCTTTTTATTTTTCATTTTTGTCTACATTATATTGAAATTTTTCATTATTGGAAACATTTTAAGAGATTCTTATTATTCTTAACATCTTAACAGATACTCCGGTACGGATCGGGTAGTGACATCCGGTGTACGCTTCGTGGTCCCATATATCCCACAATTCAAAGCGCGGCGGTGGGTGTGGATAATTTTGCCGCAAAATACGGCAGAAGGGAGCGGCCGAAGAGTGAACGGTCAAAAGTAAGTACCGAATATCATGTCACTTATTTATGTGTGAATGTTTAATAATGAAGAACATTAAAACATTACTGTTGGCCACATATCGGCAAAGTTATGTGACATTAGTGATGTTTGTACTTTCAGCGTTAACTTGGTTTTAAAGCCTTTACTTTAAATTATATATATAGTTGACCTTAATCTTACAGAGAATGTGATGATTTTATGGACAATTAAAGTCAGTCATATATCCACAAACACAACAAGCTGAAAGTCAGTGATGCTGCTAGGTTTGCAGTCCTGAATATCACGGCAGGATTCACTGCACTGTTAATGTGAGCTATGTTATATTACTGCGTCTGTTCGGTGTTGTCTAGCCAAACGGCCTTTAACATGTGTTTGAACAAGCTGATGGTTCACTCGTTAAGGTGAAAGAAAGATGCTTTAATCACAGGAGTCACACATGTGTCCACTGTTCCATCTGGAACTCTTCTTGTTTACACTGTAATAACACAAACACTAAATCCTCCTTCTCTTGTGCTGTTTTGTAGCAGTGTATACACCTGAGACTGTCACCTGTCTGTCTGTCCTGCACTCTCTCTCTGTTTCTTTCTCTCTGATTGTGTAATAAAAGTATGAACATGTATTTATGATTTACACTTGTGTTTGAATCCTGCAGCTTTTCCATGTGTGACGGCTGCAAGTGTCCAGAGTGAGGACAGATTGAGGGAGCCACTGCTGCACATCATCTGTGAGGCTTTGCACCCCTGATGATCCACCAGGACAAACTCAGCAGTGTGTGAGGAAGAGGAGGAGGAAGAGCCAGCAGCAGCTGACAGATGGAGAGAATAGACAGACTGTTCCCTGTTTGTGAAGGACTGCTAGGAAAGTTTAACATAACTGTCTGTGCTGAATCAGTCTTATTAGGTAATGTTCAAATAATGTGATCATCCCAGTGTTTTCAGTGTGGGAGAAAGTACTCAGGGCCTTCAAGTTACACACTATGAAAGGCAGCAACAAGTTTAATGTTCTGTGAGGAGAAAACTCTTAGGAGGCAAGAAACACAGACTCAAAGATATTGCATGTACATGGGCGATGCCCCGACACGATCCGATCTGTTCTGCACTAACGTGTGCACTAGATGTGTCACAGAGGAATCGCGCGGGGCGTCAGTACATCCTTTATTTATACTCAAACAGCTTTCACAACAATAGCTGTGGCATGTATAGAACTCAATAACAACTCCTTAAAAGGAGGAACCATTAGCTTATCTGTTGAAACAGAAAAAAGGCGTTTAACGGTCATAGCACATATTCTCTGCACGCAATGTCTCACTTCCCTATTCTGCAGTTGTACAACTCATAAGCTCTTCTTCCTTTAAATGAAGCTACAAAATAAACATGACACAAAACTCAAAATCTCCCAACATTCAGAAACCTAAAGTATGTATCAGCAGCAGAATGGACCTAAAAATAAATGTTTGTTTCAGTTCTATGAAGCTTTGAGTATTTTGGATTAGTAGCACTGCTGTGTTTGTTGCATCATATTGCTGTAATTGTTTATATGCTTTATATATTCTGAGGTAAGTTGATCTATAGTGTTACATCATATTCTATAAGGATGTTATGTGTTTGTAGACTTTCTGCCCAGTTTGACCCATTTAGCAGAAGTCAGCCTGTTTAAGGCTCTGATATCTATTCTGTATGACTTAAAGCAGTTATGACATGGTCTGATTTTCTCACCCAATAAAGGAATATTTTATATCAGTCTACTCTTCATTTTATCAGAAACAGTTATCACAGCTCGTACATTTTCTTTTTACACATATATGTAAGCATTGAGCCAAATTTAGTAATGCCAACATATTAAAAGAACAATATTTGTCTCTTATATATATAATACATCTATATATACACAGTCAAAGATACTTGTCTTTGATTGAAGATTTAAGGTGATAGGAAATATAAATAACTGCTACTTGAATCTTTGACACAGAGTTCAAGCTCACTGCTGTAATATATATATCATAATAATCTGACAATAAATATAATATTGGCCATATTATATTTACATTACCACAGTGAGATGACTTTAGTCTCATGAACAACATTAAATAATTGTTATTTACTATATATATCTATAAATGACTGTATATATATATAATAATTGACAATACATATAATATTACCACAGTGAGATGACTTTAGTCTCATGAACAACATTAGCTTATTGTTATTTACTAACTAATCTTGAAATGACTGTTCAGTACAGAAATGAACCCAACAATCATGTTTTATAGTCCCGTGGTCTCAGCCTCAGATACTCAACTAATCAAAGTGATGTCATGGCAAAAATGAATGACCAACAAAACATTTTCTCCTTCATTTATGTCAAACAATGCTGTATGAAACGTTTTACACGGTTAGTATCATGATTGCTAAGCAACCTGAACAGCGCGACGAAGGCTAGACCGTCCCATTTCACATGCCTCTCACTTCCACACTTCTCGTACTTATAGTACACACCGTACATAGTGCGCGTAGTGCGCGTACTTCAAGCGTGCAGACCCTGAATTGTTACAAAGTCAGTGAGTCTGTTGGGCTTGTGAATCATGATTCACGAGTCAGTAAAGTGATTCTCGAGTATTGAACGATTTGTTCATGATTTGCGCATCACTACCTGCCTTACATCTAAATCACTTGTAGAAGAAGAGCATTATGGAAAAGTTATTTCAAAATTAATTTTGAATAAAGTGTGTTTTTAGTTATACTAAAGTAAAGAGGACACAATGAGAAAATTTTAATATTATCGTAAAAGTAGAAAAGTTAAAGTTTATCATCTGCCTGCAGCCATGTTAGAGATCCTGCAACTGGCGTTTGGGCTGTGCAGGGGTCTCTCTCTTCCGGAAGATGATTGAATAAAAAGAAATATAAAATGTTTTGACCACTATGAGTCGGGTTTTCTCTGTTTTATCATGGGAACAAAAGAATCGGGGTTAATATAGCCCTGCGTAAATTTGCGTAAATTCCCCTGACCCTAACACCTCTTAGCACCCCGCTGAGATTTTCACAGGTCTTCAGCTCCATTGTTCTCCTGCTTTTGTTGTGCAAACACACCCTCCCCCAACCCCCAACCATGAGAGACTCAGGTCTTTCCTTCACTGCAAGGCTACTTTCCTTCCTTACCTGCAGCATACAATAGGGCTTTGGAGCGTGATGTCACGGGGGTGGGCGTGGAAAGGATTTTGGCCCGATCGCCATTTTGGGGGTCTAAACAAAGCGCAAGCGAAAAAGGAGCGAAGGCACACACAACAGCCATGGTTCGTTCTTGCTGTGTGGTCGGCTGCAATGTTCGATCGCACGACCGGCAAGAGAATAAGCTTGAAAAGGGTTTATCTTTTCATCCTTTCCCAACCTGGAAGCAACATGAGGCAGCTCGTGTATTGATGTT
>NW_024583519.1:9653-10848 GCF_018398535.1 Haplochromis burtoni
TCTTTGAGAGTGCAGTACCTGAAACACACACAGACAAAGTTAATTTAAAGACAAGAACTATGAGCCAAGGCCGACATAAATGTGTTTAATCTACTTTAATCTACATAAATGTAACAAAGTGTTTAGAAAGTTAGCACATACATGTAATTTTTCATTTCTTTATGTGTCCATCTATAGAACGCTGCATGTTATAGTGTAAATCTGCCTGTTCTCTTTGGTCAGAAACCTGCCTGCAGAAAATGAACCTAAAGTATGTAATGCAAGGATGTCATCACTTTAGAGATGGAGAAAGCATAAACTGACAATTATGAATCTCTTAATATGATAAGGAGATTCTGCAGGTCATTAATCAATATATAAAATTTAAATAAAATGTATTTTTAGTGACACAAGATACAAATATGGAAGCAAGATGTATAATTAGAATTATATATAATAAATATGAATAAATCATTGCAATTTCTTTAACCATAAAGAATAACTAAATCCTTCAGGACAATGTCACATCAATGCACTGAACTCACTATGTTATCCCTCTAACAGCCTCCACATGTTCTCACTGTAATTTCCTCCTCATGAATGAATTTATGCTGCACTAATGTGAATGTTTGCAGGGAAATCAAACGCATTTCACACGTAGTACTCGAGCTGACTTACCTTTGTTTGAATGACGACTTGTACGCGCTGATTCCACAGATAAGGTACGAAATATGTCAGGCTACGTCAATAGCGCTAGGTCTTCAGGGGGGTTTCTACTCCACGGCCGTATTTCATATGGGTCCACATTTCCAATGTACGCTATTTTCTGCAAGTACCGCCACTTCGCCTCTGAACGAAATCGGTCTCTATACAGTCCATTCTCTTTTGAGCTGCTTTTAAGCATCTTGTAGTCATCGTTCCAACACACTGTGTTTGTTTTGATTCGTAGAACCCGAAAATGGTGCCGCGCTCCCACAATGCATTGCGGCGTGACGTCAACTCCAACCCCCTATACACCATGGTAGTTTCTATGTGCAATATTTCTCATATGCAATATTAGTTCTTGTCAATCCTTGTCACTACATTGCTTGCCTGTCCATAAACATATATACACATAGTTGTACATATATTTATATAGCAAAACCTTACATAATATGCATAAAGTCTAGTTATACACACACACACACATCTATATCTACACACACACACACACACA
>NW_024583519.1:11141-14236 GCF_018398535.1 Haplochromis burtoni
TCAGTAATTTGCACCAGAGGTACACTTCAACTGTGAGAGACAGAATGTGAAAAAAAAATCCATGAATCCACATGGTAGGATTTGTAAAGAATTTATTTGTAAATCAGGGTGGGTCATGCCTGACTTGGATCTGAGCAAGTCTGAGTGAGCAACTGCAAATGTGCAAGGCCTCAAGGATAATGGCTGGTTTGCACAACAAAAGCTGGAGGAGAAACAAGCTGACAACCTGTGAAAATCTCAGCAGGATGATTAACACCTTGGGACTTGCACCAGAAAATAAAAAAAGCCAGTAATTCTAGGAGGTGTTGGGTTTAGGGAAGTTACGCATATTTGCGCAGGTTTAGTAAACCTAGTGATAATGGCAGTCATTGATTCACTTCAAAATATACTGTCAACACATTAAAGTTGACTAAAACAACAAACTTTGAACATTAATATCAGTCGGATTGGTTTACTCAGTAATAAATAAAACACTGAAATAAACCAAACATCACAGTTTGGTAGTCTCTCACTAAATCAGTTTGTGATTTAGTCCATATTTACGTTGGAAGTGAGAAATCTTAGTGCGTGTTTGTCTCTAACGCATGCTTTTGTTTATTTTTGAAGGGGTTTTTTGTGCATTCGGGCTACAGATTGTGCATTTATGTAGGCTGGATAACCTCCTCTGCTGTCTTGCAGAGGATGGATAGCCATATTCGCCTGATTACAATTCATGTAAGCAGACACTCTTTTCTTAATTCTTTTTTCTTCACTGTTTAGACACGACAATAAAGTCACACTCAAGGTTGCAGTAAATAGTAATGATCTGTTGAATTACAGCAATCAGGGCAACAAACTGAGGCCAATAAAACCTCAGAACTGCCCCTCTCCACTGATAGAGTCAGCCCAGTGGATCTCATTTCAGCCTATACAATTACATGCTGTGACAGCCTTGCTAAAACTTTTAATTGCATCCCTCTGACAAATTGACTTTGGGCAAAAAGTCAGATGGTATCAGAGATTTTCACTGCAGTCTCCAGCAGATAATCCTTTGTAAATTTGATCTACACACTCCAAATAGCAAGCAGCACACACAAAGGAGGAGATTTACCCTCCCATTTGCCTTAAGCTCATTACTTTTACCTATCTATATGGTATTGAGAGCACTCCAGATACTGTAGCTGGTAAACATATCTCCCATTTGCTATTGCATGTTTTATGATATTTTGTTATTCAATTCAATTTCAATTTTATGTATACAGCACCAAATCACAACATCAGTCGCCTCAAGGCACTTGAGGCAACTGATCAGGATCAGTCGCCTCAAGTGCCAATCATACGACCCCCCTATGAGCAAGCACTTTGGCGACAGCAGGAAGGAAAAAAACTCCCTTTTAACAGGAAAAAACCTACGGCAGAACCAGGCTCAGGGAGCAGGAGCCATCTGCTGTGACCGGTTGGGGAGAGAGAAGGAAGACAGGTTAAAAGACATGCTGTGGAAGAGAGCCAGTGATGAATAAAAAGTATGATTCAGTGCAGAGTCTATTAACACATAGTGGGTAAGAAAGATGACTGAAGAAAAAAGACTCAATGTATCATGGGAATCCCCCAGCAGCCTACACCTATTGCAGCAAAACTAAGGGAGGATTCGGGGTCACCTGATCCAGCCCTAACTATATGCTTTAGCAAAAAGGAAAGTTTAGGCCAAATTTTAAAAGTAGAGATAGTGTCTGTGTCCTGAATCCAAACTGGAAGGTGGTTCCATAGAAGAGGGGCCTGAAAACTGAAGTGCCTCCCATTCTACTTTTAAATACTCTTTTTAGTTTTTACTTGCATATCATTATGAAACCATAATTTTAAAATATCACCTAATGAATGAAATTTCAATTCATTAGAATTTATCTACTGTATATACAGTGCATAGTCTGCTGAAACAAAGGTACAAAGACACTGTAAAGAGCTTTACATGTTCAAAGCTAACAACACCAGTGAAGTAAAAATACACTGTAATAAAAGTGATGTAAACCAATGATTGTGCCTTGTGAAGTCACATAAAATAACTGAATTGAATGATCTAAAATGACAAAAGCTATAAATCTAAGAAGTATCTGAGTGAATGGTAGAGCAGTATATAAAATTACAGTTTATCCAATTAAAGGGAATGGCTCATATTGTTACTGGAAATATCCTCCCACTATCCAGTTAAAAATAGAGTGATGTTCTCATTTAAAAGGGTCTGACAAGCTGTTGTGACAGTTTATGTCAAATTATGCTCTCAAATTACCAGCATTGAACAGAACTGTTCAGTTAATCAGTGAGCTGACTGTCTGTTATTAAGCTGAATGTAAAATATAATGCAATGTTCCAGTGGTTCTGAAGATTACAGTACTTTGCTATCTAAGATTAATTACTATATGTTTAAAAGTTTAAATTGTGACTGTGGCTAAAATTAAACCTTTACAGTTTGGTGTGAGTGGTTATTGCAAATTTAGTGCAAAGGATATAACATATAGATGTAGCCGGTCATAAACTAGTTCCTGGACTCTACATTTGAAACCTCAACCTTGTCATTTTGATTGTTGATATTATTCCTTTTGTTATTTTGAGTCGGAAGTGACTGTTTTAAGACCAGCAAATAGTAAATCTGGTTAGTATATTCGATCCACTGTTAAAAAGCCTCCAATAACATTGAAAAAAATACCAGACATTTATTTATCAGAATTGGAGTATTTGGACATAAACAAAAGAAAAGCACTGTTATTAGAATCCCATTAATTTTGTAATTGAACCACTGTGAATCAAGGCTGCTTGTGGAAAGTTTTGCTTCACTAACACTCAAATTTAATTTGTTTTGCCTTTCAAAACATATTTTTGGGGAAAATATATGTATATATAAACAAAACATATAACCATTGTGACTGCTAACCAGCAAAAACAATTAAGTGACCTATATGGCATTTATGTGTTTATGTGTTTGTGACATAACTGGTGTTCTCTAGCATATCGAGACTATCTCTCCACACCGTTACATATTCCATATGTACGGGGTACGACCCCCCTTGGTCGTGGCGTGTGGATATTTCTTTAAGACACTCCGGCACGCCCGGCTACGCCCC
>NW_024583519.1:14966-23661 GCF_018398535.1 Haplochromis burtoni
ATTCCCTCCCGTGGCCCTGCCTCCTTGAGGCCTGGGCTGGTGGAGGTTGATGGTCAGGGGGTTGATGTTTATGACGCTTGGCTCCGGTCAGACGACTAGGGTTGCCTGATGGGACTGTCTGTCTGGCCTGCGGCCACCTCGCTTTAAAGAAGCTGAGGGGCCTCTGCAGGCGTGCAGAGACAACCGTGTTCAGTTGAGGTGGGGAGGACTTGGAGCCTAGGCTCAGCTGTCCTCCAGCCGCTCTCCCTGGCTGCACTGCAGCTCCGGGCAGTCTTCCCCTGGCATGTTGCCTGCATTTGCCGACTTACACGTCAGTTGGACCTCGCTGCGGCGAGTATGCGTTCTCCTGCCTATTTTATCCGGATTCTCTCTGGCATGTCAGCTGCTGCAGCTCCTGGCTGTGTTCCCTTGGCGTGTTGCCTGCGCTTCGCCAGTTTACACGCCAGCCGGGCCTCACTGTGTCTGATTATTCGGCCGGCGAGTGGGTGTTCTCCGGCCTGCGACGCTGTGCATGGGTGTCTCGTTTTCGAAGTTCACTCTTGCTGCTCCCCTGTCTGCGGACAGTGCTAGCGACCGCTCAGCCCTGGGGCGGACCTTCGGGTTGAGTCCCCACTTGGCTTTCAGTGGGCTAGACCGCCAGCCCCCCGTCTGCGGATGGCTGGGTGGCTCCGTGGTTGGACGGGTTAGGGCAGGGAAGCAACCAAGGCAGGTTGCTTCCCTGCCTTGGCCCTACTTCTTTGCAGCTGTACTGCTGCTGTGTTCCTCTGGCGCGAGTCACACGCCAGTCGGACCTCGCTGTGACTGATACGTCAGCCGGTGAATGGGTGTTCTCCAGCGCGCAGCGCTGGCTCTCTGTCTAGTGGGTTGCCCCTGTATCGCGGGTCACCTGGCCAGAGCAGGTGCTCAGTGAGCTGACACCTGCCGTCTGTCTGTTAGTGTCTCATCAGGCCCACTCTGCTGGCCCCCTGTCTATAGACACCACGGAGTGGTTGCTGTGCCCTAGTGATGAACCTTGGGTTGCCACTTGGGCCCTCAGTGGCCTGAGCCACCAGCACCTCCCCTGTCGTGGATGGTCCAGGTCAGCTGCTCTACTCCTGGGACAGGCCCTGGGCCTCATCCTACCTCGGCCATCCTCTGAGTGGCCGAGCTGCTGCGACAGGCTCTCTCTCTCCCTGGCTGTGTTTCACTGCCTAGTGCCAGGCAGGGATCTGTTGTGACTTGACTTCTCCAGCTGGCGGCTCCGCCTTCCCTTCTGGGGCGTCATCCGCATATCGCGGGCTTCTGTCATAGCGATTGCCCTGGCGTTTTGACCGCGTTTGCCGGCTTTCACGCCAGTCGCACCTCGCTGCGGTGGATGCCTTCTCCAGCCTAGTGTAGCCTGTCCTGTCTGGCGTGTTGCCCGCAGTGCGCGGTTCACACGGCCAGCAGGGCTCCTGTCGTTCCTCGATTGGGGCGGCTTCTCGGCTCTGACCGCAGGTTAAGCCGCGGCCGCTGCTGCTGCTGCTGCAGGCTGTGTTTCCCTGGTGTATTGCTCGCGCTTCGTCGGTTTACGCGCCAGCTGGAACTTGCTGTGTCAAATAATAATAAAAAGTGAGTGAGTACATTTCAACATTTTCAGCAATCACTCACAATCTTGGCACTGCCATGGTATCTGTAGTCTGCATTTACCACATGTGTATCTGTAGCAGTGAACACATCGCACAGTGGCATGATTGTTCTTGCATTTGTGTTTGACCTGACACATGGCTCTTTTTCCAGGGCTTCAGTGGTCCATTGTGGTATCAATCAGACCACTGGTATGATAAAAGCATAATTATCATGCCACTGTGCGATGTGTTGATGGTGGTGGTGTGCGTGTCTGTGTGAGTGAAAGACAGAGAGGGAGAGCGATCGACAGATTTTCTGTTATAACCTTAATTTTTATGGACGCACAGTGTGAGCACTCAGGTCGCATCAGAGCATAGTGTGAGACCCTGCATCGTGACCTACGAACTTCTAACCCCTGCGAGTCAATTGTACAGTTTGAGCAGGAGCTGAATCGCGCGACTGAAGAAAATCGCACAGTGTATGCCCAGCTTAAGACCTGGTAAATAACCATCTTCCTTGGCTGCCAAAAGCTCCATCAGTAGGTCACTCGATTCCCTTAGTCTTATGTTTTCTTTCAATGTGAGGTGAGGGAAGCCGTCCAGCTGTTTAAAGGGAGCACACTCTATCACTTCTGGGGTTGCATAACATTCTTAAAGTCTCAGTCATGACAACTGAAGTGCAGCTTTATGATATGAGTGATGTGAGCAGCACGGATCCTTTTTACATGTTCCCATGATTCCCTACCAGGCATTCTACCAGTACATCTAACTCTTCACTGGCTGTCAGCTCCAAGTCCTTAATGGCACTATGGAAGGATGCTAAGCCTACAGAGCTTAGTTTTTAGTGGTTACTAATTCCCTGTGTGCCAGATACTTTGCAAAGTCTAACATGCCTGTAGATGGATTCTGGGAATGTTGGTGTATGCTGATCCTTTGAATAGGATCTGAATGCCTCGTGGGTAGACTGCATTCTGAAGATACCTTAAAAAGTAGTGAGGGCACAACGTGGTTAACTGAGGCAGTCCTGCAGTTGGCTGATATTCACTTACCGTATTTTCACGACCATAAGGCGCACTTAAAAGTCTTAGATTTTCTTCAAAAAGTACGGCGCGCCCTATAGTGCAGTGCGCCCTGTGTGTTGTAAGGAGGACGTAGTAGAGAACACCATGAGAACGCTAAAGGGTGAAGTGTGGGCGTTGATCGTATATACCGGACAATCGCACATACCTGTCTAAAAGGACAGGTATGTGCATTATGTGGAACATCGTTGTTTTAACAACCCTGAAAATGGCAAAGAGACACGCTTATGAAGCACAGTTTAAACTGAAGGCCATCAGCTATGCGGAGGAACATGGAAATCGAGCAGCGGCGAGAGAATTTAAGATTAACGAATCGATGGTTCGCAAATGGAGGAAGCTAGAAAACAAGCTCCGGCAGGTCAAGAAAACGCAGCTGAGTTTCCGCGGACATAAGGCGAGGTGGCCCGAGTTGGAGGAAAGACATCGGCGGATCATCGAGCAAAGAACGAGCGGGAGAAGCGTTTCGACGGTCACCATTCGGCTAAAAGCAGTTTCACTTAAGTACATACTTTGGGTCGTCTGGTGTTATGAAACGGTGCCATTTTTCCATCCGGACCAGGACTACGGTAGCGCAGCAACTTCCAGCGGATTATAAGGAAAAGCTGGCCATCTTCCGCTCCTACTGCAGCAAACACATCGGCGACAAAAACATCCAGCCCAGCCACATCACAAACATGGACGAGGTCCCGCTCACTTTTGACATCCCGGTGAGTCACACTGTGGAGAAGAAGGGGACCAGCACGGTAGCGATACGCACAACGGGGTATGAAAAGTCTTCTTTTACTGTTGTGCTTGGCTGCCATGCTAATGGACAGAAACTGCCGCCTATGGTGATTTTTAAGCGAAAGACTTTGCCTAAAGAGAAGTTTCCAGCAGGAATCATCATTAAGGCAAATGAAAAGGGCTGGATGGATGAGGAAATGATGAAAGAGTGGCTGAGGGAGGTGTATGTAAGGAGACCAGGTGGTTTTTTCCACGCATCACCATCGCTCTTAATCTGTGACTCTATGCGTGCCCATCTCACAGCCGATGTGAAAAAACTAGTGAAACAAAGAACTGTGAGCTTGCTGTCATTCCGGGAGGCCTGACAAAGGAACTCCAACCGCTGGACATCGGTGTGAACCGCCCGTTCAAAGTAAGGCTGCGAGCGGCCTGGGAGCGATGGATGACCGATGGAGACCACAGTTTCACAAGAGTGGAAGGCAGCGCCGGGCGAGTTACGCCACAATTTGCCAATGGATTGTAGATGCTTGGGCTAACATGTCTGCTGGCACTGTTGTTCGAGCTTTCGCAAAAGCCGGCATCTTTCCGAGGAGCCGCACGGCACGGAAAGTGACTCTGACGGTGAAGAAAGTGAACCTGGCATGTTTGATGGAGATTTAGCGCAGCTGTTCAATTCAGACACAGAGGATGAGGACTTCGATGGGTTTGATTGATGATAAAAATGTGAGTACCAAACTTTGTTTTGCTCCTGCTTTATTTTTAAATACGCACACTTGTATGCTTGTGTGTTGTTGATGATGACGATTACTCGGTAATAAGAAATGTGAGTAAGGTACCGAACTCAGGTTTGCTCCCGCTTTATTTTTAAATACGCATACGGTACTTGTATGCGCCCTATAATCCAGTGCGCCTTATGTGTGTGTTAAATACAGTAATGGCACACATAACTGAGACTGCGCCTTTTAGTACAGTGCGTCTTATGGTCGTGAAAATACGGTAGCTTGAGTAACCTGGTTTTGAGGGTGAAGTGTGATATTCTACACTAGATTCTGGGGGTTCTTTTTTGTTGACAGCGATGCTTTCCTGACATAGACAGGGCTCAGTGTGTCTTGAGAGTCTATGGCAGGTTTGAAACTGATCCGAGCTTGATCTTCATCTTCCTTGGTTTGCTGTTTGATGAACAAGTGTGAGATGCTGCTCCTGTTGCTGTGTATATCATCACATTCTATGGCTGCTGCTGCTTCTTCTTCTTCCTTAGCAACAGCAGCTGCTTTTCCAAGCTCCAGTGCTTCCAGATCTGCCTCAAGTGTAGCTTTTTCCAAATTGATAGCTCTGGCTTTTGCAGTGGCACTGGCTACTGAATGCTTCGAGGAAGACATGTGCTGAATACTGTTGACACTTTGTCGTCCATTTCTGCGTCCATAACTGTGCTGGACGAAAATGGCTTTTCACTGTACTGTTCTCTCTATGTGTTGAACTCCCTGAGCGTGATAAGAAGAATTTATTTATTTTGAGACAATAAAGATAAAATGAATAATTTCGTGGCTTTAAATTCACAGATATCATCCACGCTACATACTTTAAGCTTGAGTTCATCTCATCTCAGTTTTCATGTTTTCATTTCTTGACAATAGTACACCCAGTATAATTTTTATTTATGTGGTGCTATTCATAACAATCGATAATGAGATTCACTTGCTGTTTCCGTAGCAGTTGGAGTTTTTACAGGGTGGGGTTGCTAGCCCCACACCCAACCCTCCTCCCTTCTCATCCGGGCTTGGGACCGGCAATGGCGGAGTCCAAAATGCTGAAGCATGGCGGACCCCATCTTGAAGCCGCCCTTACAAGACTCTTAAACGCCTGCTGGTCAACATCACATGTACCCGATGATTGGACAAAAGGCACCATCATTAAACTTCCAAAGAAAGGTCATTTGGGTGACTGTAACAACTGGCGGGGCATCACGTTGCTGTCGGTACCCGGGAAAGTGTTTTGCCTCGCTCTTTTGAATCAGCTACGACACGCAGTGAACGAACGATTGCGAGAAGAGCAGGCTGGGTTTCGGAGTGGCCGGTCATGCGTCGAGCAAATCTTCACCCTCCGCATGATCATTGAACAAACACTGGAATACCAAAGGAAGATTTCTATTAATTTCATTGACTTCAAGAAGGCTTTTGACAGCGTCCACCGGCCGACTCTATGGGCTATCCTACGTCACTATGGAGTCCCTCAGCAGTTTGTAGATGCCTTTCGTTGTCTCTACTCCAACTCCCGTTGCTGCGTCCGGACGGATGACGGCTGCACAGATTTCTTCAAGATCAATACTGGCGTCCGACAAGGATGCGTACTATTTCCTCTTCCTGTTGGTAATTGACTTTATCATGCGACGATCAGTTGACGAAGCTGGCATCGGTGTGCCCTGGCACGAAGCACGTAATCTCACTGACTTGGACTTCGCAGATGACATCGCCCTGCTGGGCTCGACTCAGGAAGACCTCCAAAAGTTGACCGTGGCCCTGCAGAGGGAGGCGACGAAAGTTGGATTAAGAATCAGCGCCAAAAAAACCAAGGTACTCTGAGTTGGCTATGCACGTACCCGCATTCCAGTCATGATCAACCAACAACGTGCTGAAGAGGTGGAGAATTTTACATATCTTGGCAGCATCATCTCAAATGACGGGGTCTGTGATCGGGATGTCGACGCCAGAGTAGGGAAGGCAGCTGGTGTCCTGCGACGTCTCCAACCTATTTGGAACTCGACCTCCCTGAATGTTAGGGTCAAGATCAGACTATTGAACTCTATCGTCTTCCCTACTGCACTTTACGCTAGTGAAACCTGGCACTCCACAAGTGCAATTATTCAACACCTGAACATGCTTCAACAACGTGGCCTGCGGCGAATCCTGAGAATTTCCTACCGGGACCGAATAGCAGTTGCTGCTGACCGACATCGATGGAGATCACTAGATGCCCGATGCGCCACCCGGCGTAGGAGGAACTAAGTGCTAAGTGCTCAAAAAGTAATTCATAACAATCATCTCATACAGCCTAAGATTAAGATTTCTTAAGATTTTTTCATTTATACATGTGTGTATATATATATATTTATATAAATTTAGTCTCTTAATATTGGTAATATTTTTATCATACTATACTGCTGAGTGACTTATCTTCTGCTTGTCAAACACATTTCATTGCAGTGCTGACCCTGAGCTAACTTGCATATGTCAAATAAAACTGAAACTGAACTGAACTGAAATCCTGCTCCTCACATGCAAGGTCTTAAATAATCAGGCCCCATCTTATCTTAATGATCTTGTAGTACCATATCACCCTATTAGAGCACTTCGCTCTCGCACGGCAGGCCTACTTGTTGTTCCTAGAGTATTTAAAAGTAGAGATGGACCGATCCGATATTACGTATCGGTATCGGTCCGATACTGACCTAAATTACTGGATCGGATATCGGAGAGAAATAAAAAATGTAATCCGATCCATTAAATATCATTTGCTCGACACCACCGAACAGAGGCAGCAATATAACATAGCTAACATTAACAGTGCAGTGAATCCTGCTTGTGCCGTGATATTCAGGACTGCAAACCGAGCAGCATCACTGACTTTCAGCTTGTTGTGTTTGTGGATATATGACTGACTTTAATTATCCACAAAAATCATCACAATCTCTGTAAGATTAAGGTCGACTATATATATATTTTTTAAAGTAAAGGCTTTAAAACCAAGTTAATTCTGAAAGTACAGACATCGCTAATGTCACATAACTTTCCCGACATGTGGCCAACAATAATGGTTTAATGTTCTTCATTAAAAAAATATTTGCGCATAAATAAGTGACATAATATTCAGTACTTACTTCTGAAAGTTTACTCTTCCTCCGCTCCGCTTCCACCGTTTTTTTTCGGCAAAATTATCCACACCACCACCGCACTATGAAGTCTGGGATATGTTGGGCCATGAAGGCTACACCGACCCATCCTTAAAATTCAGGGAAATTATGGACGCATTTGAGGGCCGCATTTCGAGCAGCCTTTGAATTGGGAAAGCCTTCTCTTGTCGCTGTGACGTAATCGGCCTTAAAATGCGGCCTTTAAGGCTGCAAACCCCAAATCCGGTCATTGGTACTTCCTGGCTTGTGTAGTTACTAGGTAACAAAAGCTCAACACTGCCCCTAGCGTCCTGGAGCACTTCCGTTGTGTTTTGGAATTTGCATGTGTTTTTGAGTTTGCAAGTGTTTTGGATTTTGCAAGTGTTTTGGAATTTGTACGTGTTTTGGAATTTGCATGTGTTTTTTAGTTTGCAAGTGTTTTGGATTTTGCGTGTTTTGGAATTTGTACAGTGTTTTGGAATTTGTCGTGTTTTGGTTTGAGTGTTTTAGTTTGCAAGTGTTTTGGATTTTGCAGTGTTTTGGATATGTGTTTTTGTTTGCAAGTGTTTTGGATATTGTACGTGTTTTGGATGAAGTTTTTGTTTGCAAGTGTTTTGGAGTTTGTAGTGTTTTGGAGTTTGTACGTGTTTTAGGAGTGTTTTGTTTGCATGTGTTTGCTTTTTAGTTTGCATGTGTTTTGTTTGCAAGTGTTTTGGATTTGCATGTGTTTTGGAGTTTGTACGTGTTTTGGAGTTTGCATGTGTTTTTTAGTTTGCATGTGTTTTTTAGTTTGCAAGTGTTTTGGAATTTGCAAGTGTTTTGGAATTTGCATGTGTTTTTTAGTTTGCAAGTGTTTTGGAATTTGTACGTGCTTTGTCTCTAGGGGCCACCGTACCCTTTCCCTGTTAATGCCCTATCGGCCCCCCTGGCTAAACTTTGCTAGATCCGCCCCTGCACAGTTACCAGCCTCAGCTACGTAGAAAAAGATCCTGGTCTAGAAAGTAATATTAAATAAATTCTAACAACAGCTTATCAAGCTTAAACGTGCTGCTGTTGTTCAGCCGCTGGTTTCCTCTTTCTGGTGCAAGTGGGCCAAAAACAAACAAGAGAGACGGACTTGCGACAGAAAAGCCGATCAGCTGATCATTGATCAGTTTCATGATTGAAGTAGCAGCAAGAAGAGGCAGTCGCTCCATATATCGGTTGTTAAGCTTAACGTGGGAATGCTTTACAAACATTCAGAGATGAACTTACACACTTGCTTTACTTCTCTCTGGGATAACTTCCTCGGAGATGAAATGCTGGTTTGGTAGCGAGGCTACAAATACACACAGCCGCTCTATCACGTGAGCACACTGCTCCGATGTGCTACGGTTATGAGCCGAGTTACGCCATGTCGCAAGTTTTGTGAGGTGCTTTTT
>NW_024583519.1:53136-70151 GCF_018398535.1 Haplochromis burtoni
TAACTGCCTCCACCAGTGTATGAATGTGAGAGTGAATGAATAGTGGCATTGTAAAGCGCTTTGGGTGCCTTGAAAGCGCTATATCAATCCACTCCATTATTATTGTTATTATTAAATTACTTACGAGTTTAATTTGTCAGCAACTTTCTGCCAGCCCTCTCTCCTTGCTTTTGCAGCCTTTGCAGTGTTCCCTTGCGTTCTAATTTAACTCTGAAACTCCTGAAATCCCTCACCAGATTAGCGAGCTCACGGTTAGCGCGATGATTTGGTCTTGGATGTGTCATTTGATCTTGGATGTAGTAAGCGACGTACGAAGAACGGGCCCCAGAACTGGACCACGAGCAATCAGAGAAGGTAGCCTGGTCTGATTCATTTTGTTTACATGTATGTGCACCATTTGCCTGGCACCAGGATACCCTATAGGTAAAAGGCAACCCTCCAGAGACAGTGCAGTGCTTTGGGCAATGCTCTAATGGGAAACCTTGGGTTCTGCCATCTGTATGTGAGTGTTACTTTGACGAGTGCCACCTACCTAAGCAATGTTGCAGACCATGTACAATGTATATCCTTTTATGGAAAGGGTGTTCCCTGATGACTGTGGTCTCTTTCAATAAGATAATGTGCCATGCCACAAACGTGGTTTGAGGAGGACAACAAATTTTTAGGTATTAACTTGGCCTCCAAATTCTCTAGATCTAAATCAAATCAAGCATCTGTGGAATGTGCTGATCATGTCCCATCCATGGAGGCCCCAGTTCGGAACTAGAGGACTTAATTGATCTGCTGCTATCATCTTAGAGTCAAATGCTAGTGGAATCCATGCTTTCATGGGTCTGGGCTGTTCTTGCAGCAAAAAGGGAACAAATGCAAAATTAGGCAGAGGGTTATTTTTGCCTTATTGGTGAATATACCTATAAGTTATATAGTTTTTATATACCTATATAGTTTTTGTGTTTTTTCTGAATTATGTGTTGAACTTGAAGTTGTAATTGTAATTGACACCAAATCTAAGCACCAACAAACTCTTAAATAGTTGCCAATTGTTGGACTCAGGTCAGATTTACTACTTTTTCTTTTCAAATATTTATCTATTGCTATTATGCGCTGCGTCGTCTCACAGGATGACTAGTATGCAATTTCTTCTTCGTCTTCTTCCGTTTTACTGGCAACCCATTTATTTATTTTTTTATTTTTTTATTTATTTTTTGTGTCCCGTTTGGATCTTTAACCATCAGAATTGTTGTCTTAAGGCCAAGAAAGATGCCAAGCGGATTTATTTTACCAAGTGGATCATCATGGCCTTGCCATATTGGTCCATTTGATTGACCTTTATTATAATTATGAATTTATTTTATTTTCGTTGCTACAAACGGGACAGACATGACTGGGGGATAGGACAGGGAGAAAGAATGAAAGAAAGAGAGGGAGAGAAAGAAAACCAAAGGGGAGAAGAGACGGTGAGAAGGGGGGAAGAAAGAAAAAAAAAAAAAAAAAAAAAAACACCTGGTCACCTGTATGGAGAAAAAAAACAGAAGAGAAAGCAAACAACAAAGAGCAACATAATAAAAAAACAGCACCATCACAATAAACTAGCTAGCAGTAGATAACAGTAGATACTAAATAATAAACGATATTGTGCAGCACGCAAGATAGACAGCGCACAATGTGCTTTGAGGCAGCAGCCAAGAAAGCTGTAGTCCGCGTCTGTGAATACCTGTGTACACCTGTGTCATACCTGTGTATACATATATATACATATATATGTGGTAATCGGACACTAGGTGCGTGACTCCCAAGCTAGGCGAGTGGCTCCAGCAGATCCCGGGAATAACATCGGAGATCTCTGTCCAGAAGAGCGCAGTCCTGGGAACAGCTAAGATACTGCGCAGGACCCTCAAGCTCCCAGGCCTCTGGTAGAGGACCCGAGCTTGAAGGATAAACCGCCCGCAGGGGCGTGCTGGGGTTTTTTATATATATATATATATATTACATATATATATATATATATATATATACTATATATATATATACTAATCATCCAAGAATACATTGGGAAGATGGCCCCAACTGACCGAGTGCTCAGTGAATACCTCAGGCAGCAGAAACCCAAGAAAGAGGAGGGAGACGAGGAACCATCATGGAAGGACAGGCCCCTGCACGGTATGTACCACCGGCAGATAGAGGAGGTGGCTGATATCCAGAAATCCTACCAGTGCTGGACAAAGCTGGACTGAAAGAAGCACAGAGGCACTAATCATGGCAGGCACCGGCTATCGAGGCCTGGAGTTCCCTACCCCTGGCTTAGAGTACTAATCAGGTGGAACCAGATGATATTCCATGTCACACCTGATCATGGCACACCTATGTGCCTCGGCACAGTGGTTGGGAAACACTGCTTGAAAGAATAAACTACCATTCTTCCAAGAGGTGATTGGTCTTTAAGATCTGAGATCTACCCGATAGAAAGTACTCATATTGCACTCCTTCATTGCACGTGAAGCAACATGTGCAGAAGATCCATGACTTAGTAGAAACAGTGCACACGCTAGACATGGAACTGGAGGACTGAGGAACAAGTTGCTACATTTGCCAAAAAGCGTAGTGCGTTTTATTTGTAAACTCAACATCTGATGTAACAAAGAAGTTAAATACAACAGTAAGGTGTCATTTTTAGGTATGGTGAGAGGAAGATGGCAAGTGGGATCACAGCAGGTGGAGGATAGTCATGCTATCAACCATTCCCTAGGTCCCATGAAAATGCAGAAGTTTAGAGAATGTTTCAAGAATAATATCCCCCCCCTTCATGTTTCATAGAGCTACACATTCTCATCAACTGCTGGCTGAAGTGTTGTCATATATCAATCTGTCATATTGTTTGTCAAGCCTTTGGTATTTCAGACTACTGAGTACCAGGAGTCTGAAAAATTCGGAGCGTTTGTGTCTGCAGTACATCTGCTAGCTCAATTTGAACCAGTTAGGGCCTTTTGGTCATACACAGACAGAACAGCAGGTCACTCAGGAATGGTCACATTAAATAACACATACGTGAAAGCAATTGAACTCAGGTTTTTGCACCCAACAAAACTTACAACAGAAGATCTTGCATATTAGTAATATAAGGATGAACATTTCCTTTTTCATTTTCAGTAGGCCAGAGTATACTACTATGGCCTCCTAACAGGCAATCAGAAAGACCATAAAAGATCACTGAACTAGATTAATATTTTGGCTTGCTTAAAATACTCAAGTACTTTACTTAATTATTCACCCAAAAAGGGATTTGTTACTCTACATGTTGCATTACTTTTTTGTTACTCCATAAATTCACCTGAAACACATTTTCATGTAATGACCAATTAAATGGTCAACACAGTAAAAGTGGAAATTGAGACTATGCTACAATTCCGAGTGCTCATCATTCCCTTTGTTACCTGCTGTTCATAGAAATAAATAGAATAAAAATGTTGGGAAAAGAACAGAATATAATGTAATAGAAAAGAATCATGCTTTGGTGCTAAGCCCCTCACACATCGTTCAGTGTCAGGTCAGCTTTAGGGTTGCCCCCCAAATGTCATCCTTTGTCCAGATTCACAGCCAAAAACCTACTTTCTTGCATCGTCTCCTAGCTCCATAACAGCTTTCCTCAGGCATGCAACTATTGCTCCAGCACCACCAGTAGCTGGACAATTGTTTTGCCCACAGAACCCCTGACACCCAACTTCCCCAGGGCAAAGTACAAAATCCTTACAATAAGGGTGAAGATGGAGATTTTTTCAGTGTCCCTTTAGATTTAAACATATCTTAATTGTCCAATAGAAAATTATAATCTTTCTTAACATCTCTGCAGATTGAATAGCTGTGGCAATACAATTTTAGTTAACTGTTAAGAATAATGAACAGTTGCCTACAAGATGGAACCAATTTTAAACTGTGAGAATCAGATCACAGAATATGGATACAGGTATATTTATAACATGACATTTACCGTTAACAAAGGAAAAAAAAAACTTTACCAAGGAGGAGAATAATTATAATTTTATATATCTGAGATGGACTAATAAATATTTTTGGTTTCAAAGACATGAAGCATAATGTTGCCATGGATACATTGAGACAGACTACTCACACCCATTTTGTAGCCATTTGTTCCTTTTGTGAAAAGTTTAGTTTGCCAAATTCCCCATAATCCTGTATTGATACACTGTACTGTGTGTATTATTGCACATGCTGGTAAGTATCACTAGATTAGACTAATAATAAAGATACTTTAAAAACGAACTGATTCTTGAGCAAGTTCTCATTATTGCTGCCTCAGTCTCTACACATAAGCAGTCAGAGGTTTTTAAGATCCACCCAATTTTTTGAAGAAGACCTAACATGTTATTTAGGGGTGGCTGTAGCTCAGGTGGCAGAGCAGGTCAGCCACTAATCAGAAGGTCAGTGGTTCGATCCCAGGCTGCCTCCTGGCTGCATGTCAAATATCCTTGGGCAAGATACTAACCCCATGTTTGCCTACTGGTGGTGGTCAGAGGGCCCGGTGGCGCCAGTGTCCGGCAGCCTCGCCTCTGTCAGTGCGCCCCAGGGCAGCTGTGGCTACAATGTAGCTTGCCATCGCCAGTGTGTGAGTGTGTGTGTGAATGGGTGAATGACTGAATGTAGTGTAAAGCGCTTTGGGGTCCTATGGACTAGAAAAGCACTATACAAATGCAGGCCATTTACCATTTTTTTATATTTACATGTGTTTACTGCTAGAGGTCACTTAGTTTGTATTAGTTGTAAAACAAGCCCCTGCAAACTGCCAATGAGATCAGAAAGACATCATTCACATAATGCAATAACTCTATGGATTCCTTTTTCTTTAAGTTTCGATATACAGACTTGACTGCTCTTAGTAGATCACATTATGTCCTAAACAATGAACTATGAAAGGTGGACAGTACGGTAGTATTGGTAGTATAAGGCCTCAGCTTGAACAGAGCACAGAGTGCTGAGAATAGCTAAATGTTATTTAGATCTTATTATAATGAACAAAAGTGATCAGTCAGCACAGAAGCACAGCGACTCATATCATTTCTGGGATTTCTAATCAGCATTATTATAATGTAAACTTTTCAGGAACACTCCAAAGCGAAACCGCCCAAGTGCAGACACACATCAGTAGGGATGGCAGCATGCCAGAGCAGTGGACATGTCACTGGTGGAAGGATCTGTATCTCGTTTTTAACATGTGCCACTTAAACAGCTATCTTTAGTTTGTATGAACCCTAATTAATCTTTGATTAAATAAACTGCACACCAATTTATCAAGGTTAAGAAAAACAATTGTTATGTGGGGAGCTTCTTTGAACTGATACTACAAGTGCAGTCTGAATCCCACCAGTACGTATTGTAATTTCCTGCCCTGCTAAAGAGACATGCTCATTTTTCATGTCTGTGACATGCTTTTCTGTATTCTGTATCTTGGCAGCCATCATGTCTCGAATGAATGGGCAACTGATGGCTGAGCTATTATGACTGTAGAGCTAAGCACAATTGTTGATTTATTTTTAATGCGTTTTCCAATTATGCAAGCAATAATACCCATTAGAAGTTACCCTTGAGAGTCAGCTCTGGAGCACGCCAGCACTGTGCAACTTCTGCTTTCAGCTGCAGGATAGTGAGACTCCTGGGCCACACTTTAAAATGGGGAGTCCCAACTCAAAAAAATTGATTCAGGTGCAGACGAAAGTACTTTATGTTCTACTATTAGCATGGCAGCATCTTCCTTTGTATCCAAAGAAAAGTTCAGTGTTGCTTCACACAACCAGTTCTTTTAACGTTTTAATGAAAAAGTAGGACAGTTTGTGTCAAAGACAGATCCAGACAGGAAGATTAATCATTGACTGTGAGCAGACAGAGATCAATGTGGAAGGGTTGCTGTCCAGCCCCTGCTGGGAACAGTTCTCAGTCAAGACTCCTGGGGTGACAGGCTATAAATCAGGATTTGTTTGTCGAATCAGTGACATAAAAATGTAAATCCTGTCGGGGGAATCCCCAAAAAATACACAACAAACTCTAATCACGGCTTGATTTTACTTTCACTGGTATACTCTATAGGCCATGGCTATTATTAACCTTTAACATCTATCCAGTCACCAGTAGTCCATCTAAGGCTAAGGGTATCTTTGGATTAGGTTTTCAGAAAAACACCTCCAAAATCAGAAAACACCACCTAGTTTTTTGTATTTATTTTCCTTTAATTGAGATTCAAATCTGTTTGACGTCTGAATGAACAGTAGGAGACAGCAACTCCCCTCAAATGTCATTTCACTTTTATTTATATAGCACTAAATCACAACAACAGTTAAAGGTAAAGACCCTACAGTTAATACAGAGAAAACAGAAAACCCTATATGACCCGCTATTAGCGAGCACTTTGGCAACAGTGGGAAGGAAAAACTCACTTTTCACAGAAAGAAACCTCCAGCAGAACCAGGCTCAGGGACGGGTGACCATGACCGAGGAAGAGTGGCACTCTTCCGCAGCTCGTGTTTGTCATGAGATTAATAATAACTCATAAATGCAGAGTGGTGTACAAACACATTGTGAGTGAAAAAAGGTGAGTGAGGAAGAGACACTCATTGCAGTGTGAGCCGTGAATTATGTATTATTGAACATATGTTTTTATAAAATATGATACAGTACTCTATATCAAGCAGAATATAAAGTGGTTAAAGCTCGAACTTGATGTTGTCATTAACATTAATGTCGAGGACTGATTTTTCTATTAAATACAATTACTTTTACTTCCATACTTAGCTGATTAGCTAAGCTAGCTGCCAACTTCACTAAAATATCTTAATAGCTGTTGAGTTTCCCTAAAAACAACAAAAAAACAAAAACAAACAAACAAAAAAAAAGGGTCTGGGTATGAGGGGAAGTAACAAAAAGTGTCCAGGTCAGAAAAAGGAGCAATACATTCAGGAACAGAGTTTTTAAAATCTTCCAAAAAGCATTAGCTCACATAACAAACTCAAATCATTAGCCTGACTTGCAGAACACCACCTATCAAAAAGTTTTCTCTTCTCTCTTGCAAAGTCAAGGAAAGATTGACCCCGTGTCAACTCTAATCCTCGAAAACACTATAGGGTTCATGTACAAGTTCAAAGGCTTTGAGGACAGCCCTTAAGCTTTTTATAAACTAAAAAGTCCTCCATAGATATACCAGAACAAACTTCCTGAGCCTTACCTGTCAACTTACATAGCAACATCACACACCACACGTCTTGAGGCCATTGCAGTGCAGTCGCTATGTGTTCAAATGCATTGAAGAAACGATCAACACGCGTCTCACAGAAAACAGGAACAAGGTGAATATTATTGCCTACAAACGAGCTCCTAGACACCTGCTCACCAACAGGTGTAGGCCCAGTACTCGTCACCTCCAGCTGATGCAACTTTAACGCCATTTCAGCCTGAAGAAAACCGCCACACCCCCTACGCCAACTCTCTCACAGGCTAGCCAACAATTAAACAGATTAATAGTTAATTAAACAACTTAGTTTAACTGACCAACTTACCTCTTGCAGCATACACATTAAACAAACACAACTTCCCCAGTTCCTAAGCACACCAAACTATACCTACCTGTCTTCTGGAGCGCGCTGGGCTCGAGGCGACTTGAAAGGCAAAGCTTCAGCAACCGGAGCCCTGAATTGCCTACCCCCAACAGGGAACTTATCCCTGCCCAGGATTACTCCAAAAACAAGAAAAGGCAAATAATAAAAGAGTGCACGAAGGAAGAACTTAAAAAGCTCAGGTGGACACTCACCTAACTAAACTGGGAAGGTGTATTTCTACTCTTCTCAAAAGGCAACACGACCATTACATAAAAGCAGAAAAAAACCAAACACCACTAATATCAAACTCCCTTTTCAGATCCCGGACCAGCACCCACTAGTTATGTTCCCTTAAAAAGGGGTCCAGGCGATGAGGGGAAGTAACAAAAAGTGTTCTGGTCAAAAAAAGGAGACAGAGTAAAAATGGCTAAATTGAAGTTTTATTACAGTTTCTATTAATAACTCAACTAAAAGAGACGGCCATCACCATTTGAAGAAACAAACCAAAACTCAGACGTTGGTCAGTACTACTGAAAAATAAATCAAAGTAAAGGGTTAGTCACCAAATACGCTCCTCTCCACCGAGCAGGCGCAAACAGTCACAAAACACAGCTCACTAGCAGCAAAGACCAACATGGCTCTCTGGCACCAGAGCTCACCTTTCTCTGACCTTAAATACTTTTAATTGCTGATGGGAGTCAGCTGTAGAAAAGAAAAAGGGTGGCACCTACGGCAGGAGAGATGGTAGGACACCCTAACCCACACAGGCAACTTCAGGAAGAGGCCCTGCTAGGGCCGTAACAATGGCCAACTTTGTATGTCCTTTGGTGGGACATTGTCTTTTTCAGTGCAGCTACAGAGTAAAACTAAAAAAAACACAGATATTACCAGTTTGTGAAAACATGTTTTTCACTGTTGAGAATCCATCTGTTGTTATATGAGTAGACTGATGCAGATCACAGTTACATACAAGACACAGATGTAGCTGCAATTTGATTAAAGCTGACAGAAAATATTTTTGACCTGAGGCTACACTTTCAACTTTCCTCGTTTGGTTAATTCCTTTGACTCTAGTGAAGGAGAGATTGTCAGCAGGATCATATTGATGAAGAGGGGGGCTACTATTTTCAGCTGTATCTTATTGAATCTGTTGGATGAACACACATGGAAGGCCTGCAAAGGATGCTGTCTAGGGAAAAATATGAATAGGCAGATGTACAGGAAGAAACATAGTGTGAGATGAACATGTACATGTCGGCTCATGCACAATCAGACTAATAACACAGCAGAAGCACACTGAGCTTTAATTTCCATGTAATTGGATATAGGCCTCTCCTGCAGATTAAGTTTACAGTAATTAGTCTTTTCATGTAGAGGGAACACAGCCAGTGTCTCTACATTGCATTATTAAGCCTTAGGCTTATTAACATACACAAAGGCTAGGTGTTATTAGGAAAAATCTGCAGTTTCCTCTCACACCACAGATATGTGGTATGTGTGGGGGGATTAAAATGGCTGTTGTCAAAGTATTAAAAGGTTGACAATAGCAGCTGGTTTTCTTCAGGTCAGAGCTGTTCTCTGTCATTGAAAGTGTTAAGATAAGCTTGTGGCTATTACAGCCCAGGACTGCATCTTGCCTGTCTGACCACCTTATCTCCTTCTGCTATAATAACCCAGCTACACCATCAGGCTCTGGACATGGATAAGAGTGTCAGTATACAAGCATGTGTGTGTGTTAGGATTCAACTGAGACACAACTGAGAATGTGGCTCTTTTTTTCTACTACTAACAAATGTGATTTCGACCATGTCAACCTTGTTTGTAGGGGCAGTTTAACATGCAGAATTTTGGGCATGGGAATCAGACCTCTCTTCAGGTACTGCTCAGAAAAATAACATTTGAACCAAAAATGATCTTATCAACAAAAATAGAGATGTACTGTACAATTTTTAATTACCAGAAGTGTAGAATGACCACTCGGTAGCTTTCTTTCTAATGCTGCTTTATTGGTCGTGCTCAGCATCAGTTGTAACAACACAACAACATTTACGACAGCTAGGAATAAACTGCCACTAGGCAGGCATCGTCAAGGTGATTCCTAAAATGCTATTATCTTAAAAAAAAAAAAACCTCCTGCTTCTCTGCTCTCCAGGAGTTCACTTTGCAGGTGGGGGAGAGCTATAAGAGAGGTGTAGAATGAACTTAACCTGGGTGTCTATTGTGTTTTCTGGGAGTTGATTGGATGATGGGGTGGGCACAGTTTCCTCTGCAGTCTGGTCCGGATGGGCCTGGGCCCCCTGGCCTTGGTGGTTTCCAGAGGGCGGGGGTGCCTACTGGGGTCAGCAGTGGAGCTGGCCCCAACGAGGGGCTAGGAGTAAAAAGTAAAAACGTGGAAGGGCTTGGAGTAAAAACAACCACCAGTGGAAACTGCAGTGCTAATGGCTGAAAATGAAGGAAGAGGATAGGGGCAAGTGATGTTCTCACACAGTGTGACACAATGAAAGGTAGGAGTGTAGAGGTGAGGGTAGGGAGTACGATCGGTAAAGGGAGACCCCTGGTTGGTATCATAGTATGGTATCATCAGAAGTTGGTCAGGAGAGATGAAGAGAGGAGAAGAGTGTATCAGATGGCACTATACAGGGAGTGCAGAATTATTAGGCAAATGAGTATTTTGTCCACATCATCCTCTTCATGCATGTTGTCTTACTCCAAGCTGTATAGGCTCTTTAACCTGACAGCCTGAGGTGTTCTTCAGTAAACTGGACTACCCGACAGAAGGACCCGAGGCCCCGCTGCACTTTTTCGGTAAGTTAAACGTGTTTGTAAGCTAATCCGTAACTACCGTCCTTAGCTAGCTCCTGAGACCTAGCTAGCTAAAATGAGCACTCGGCTGTCAGGGTTCGTTTAGCTGTGCAGGTGAATGAATTTACTAAAGAAATCAAGAGAAACGCCCCGGGCTGCTCAGTCACTAATTACTGTTACTGTACTTTTATTACAAGTATTATACTGTAAAAGCAACAGGCTGCACCCTGCTGCAGCTCCTGTGCAGAGCTGAATATTAAATATGTGCAAACAACAGCATGTTTTCAGTCTCTTGCCACATCTGTAAAGACAGTAACAATTTTTTTAAAAGCTTGTACTTCAGTAACTCCTCATTAATCAGGAACTATGGATTAAAGTACTGTAGTGTACTGTAATACTGAAAAAAATGTAAGAGAAGAACTTCAGATCCTGAGTGTGTGAGGACAGAAGAATCAGCTTTATTTCAATATTGAGGGATAAAATTTATATCTGAGTTTGATGGTTCTGTTCTCTTTGTGATTACAGGAGCTGCCCTCAGATTCAGACCTCAGCCCCATCAGTGACAGCAGACAGATCATCCAACATGTTCACATGTTAACTGCAAAATGAACTGATGAAAACAGTACAAAGGTTAAAGTACCACATGTGCTGTAGTGAAAGCTGCAGCTGTTTTATTGATAAAGTTAAAGACAAAAAAACAAAAGGATTAATCACTCATGTAACTGTGTCACTATATATCAGCATTAACAGGACCTCAGTTTGTATCTCAGACCTGCACAGCTTCCGTTTTAAACACTTGATGTACTCAGCTGCATGAAGAGCACGTTTGAGATTTTCTCTAACACAATTAAATAAAACCTGATGAAGGTCAAAGGTCGTCACTTGTATGTTGAACTACAAACTTGTCATCTGGAATTCTTTCACAGTTTTTTGCACATAGTGTGTTATTTACCATAAAGTGATTCAGAGTTATTCATACCAGAGTAACCAGAGAGGATCACATATTTTTAAATATATAACTTTCTACAGGACTGAATATAATATCTTTATGTAAAAGTCCGGAGCCTCTGGGGAGTATCCGAGTATTTATAACATTACACAAACCAAAGGTCTCCATCACAGTGTTCATGAAATGCTGGGTTTATCCATCTCCTGGGGCGGGCCTACGGAGGAGTGCTGAAGATTTCCCTGTGAGGGAGCTGCTGGTGAAGATCATGAGTCCTGCTTGATCAATGCGATGAGCTTCAGTGTTCCTGGTGTTTCTTAAATGATGCCTCTTTCAGTGGGTCAACAGAACTTCTGGCACAGGACAGCTGTGATGAAAGAAAGGGAAGAAGTTTCTCCAAACCTCTGGACCCAGGAAACCCAGCTTGGTCCTGATGGTCTCCCTCACTAGTTTCTCTCCAGGGTGAATGTAGCTGTTGATATAATATGGACTCTATTATTAAATGAAAAGAACAAATTAGACTACACTACTGAAACGTTCTGCTGCTGTTTTTAAAGTTTCCATGTTACCAGGCTGTAGAGGGCTCTGAATTTAAACAGTTTTAGATCCATTACACTCACAGTCTTATGTTAAAATCTCAAAGGACAGCATTATATTTTTGATATTAATAGTAACTCTGGGCCTGTGAGAGTGTGTAGCCGATCTCATCGCTGTCTAAAAATGGATAAAAAAAACATAAGTGAAAATTAAGAACCATATATTGTACTAACAATGAATCATTCAGTAATTTTTTTAAACATAAAAACTATTTTTAAACATTTTGTAACTTTTGTCACTAGACTGCTTCATTAGTCTGCACCACTTCTTCAAAAAAAGCAACAAGTTAAACAGAATGTGAACATTTTCAAACATGGAAAAATAAAGTTCAGTCTTAGTCTTATATAGAAAAAAAAAGGAAATCCAGAAACTTGTGAACAGAGATGAAAAATATATAATTTAGTGAGAGTTTAATACTATTCACTCTTAGTGGCTGCAGTGAGCCTGTTTTTGACTGCAGAGCTGTTTTTTTTTTTTTTTTTTTTTTTTTTTTTTTTTTTTTTTTTTTTTTTTTTTTTTTTTTTTTTTTTTTTTTTTTTTTTTTTTTTTTTTTTATTTTTTTTTTGTTTTTTTTTTTTTTTTTTTTTTTTTTTTTCTAGTGGGGGTGTGGTCTGCGGCGCGGCTGCGGGGGAGGGAGACGCACCTGAGCAGCATAACCAATCACGCCTTGCTGCCTTAAAACAGAATGAACTAGTTCCTGTTGTTGTTGCAGATGTGTGTAGGCTGCAGCCGAAAAGCTGCAGCTGCGTATGTAAGTCGACAGCTGCAATAAAGAAATGTACTGAAAAGTGCAAGAGTCTGGTCGGGTCTCTCGTGCCCCAAGCCTGGGTTTCAGCACCACTGCAAACGATGCACGTTGGGCGTGTTTCCTGAATCAGCAGCAGGTGTTAAACAGCAGACAGGTGAGCAGGATGTATGCAAGTAAACTGAGGGTCCCTTGAATTGATCGGTGGTGCCATGAGGAAAATAATTCCATTGTCATCTTGAGATAATATTGATGCTTGTATGAATTTGTAGGAGACGGAGAGGATGGCGACCTTTTTTGCTGAGGTCCTCAGCAAACTGCATGCTGACACACTAACAGAAAGAGACAGAAAGTTCAGTGAAAATGAGAATCAGCGGGTGCAACATGTGGAACACAGAGTTGAATGTGTAAACAAATCTATGAAATCAAATCTGTTAAACTAAAACAATCAGTTAACCTGGAACACCGGGGCTGTGAGCTTGCTGCACTCTGTCAGCTGACTGTTAGCGGAGCTAGTGACATCTCCGAAAACATCGGCGCACTTTTGCAAACATGTTCTATTTTGACAACCTGACCAGACATGTGAAGACTATGCCACTTACATTCTCAGCTAAAACAATATTAAAAGTATAGTTTGTGACAGAAAAATGGGGTATCTTAAAACTTCACTCACAGTTTAGAGCAGTGTTTTTCAACCTTTTTTGAGTCGCAGCACATTTTATTGATTAAAAATATCCTGTTTTCAGTTTTCTTTTCAGATGTTTTTACCATGCGCACAACATCATCCAACACAGAAGCTAGGTCTGCTGGTAAAGTTTTGGCAACAAGCGCCTCACGGTGCAGAAAACAGTGCGTAACAATAACATCTGGGTGTATCGCTTTCACTCTGCTAACGAAACCTTTGGTGCGCCCGACCATGGCTGCTACTCCATCAGTGCAGACACTCGTGCAGTTTTCCCACTTAAGTCCTCCTTGTTCAAGATATTCGGATGTAACCCGAAAAATTTCTTCTCTTGTTGTTTTTTTCTGGCAGTGCCTTGCAAAATAGAAAGTTATCTCTGATTAGGGATGGGTATTGATAAGATTTTAACGATTCCGATTCCATTTTCGATTCTGTTTAACGATTCGATTCTTTATCGATTCTCTTATCGATTCTTTTTTTTTTTTTAAAAAAGAGAACACTAAGGTCGATTAGCTCAGAGCTTTGTTTTATATCTTCTCTTTGAACAAGATAGAAATTTAGGAGTAACATGGCCTTACAAACCCAACAGTGAGATCTTGAGAGATCCAGCCTACGGCTCTTCAATGGGGTGTCACAGGGTCCCCAGGAAAAAAAATTGTAAATGTAAAATAATAAAATAAATATTCTTGTGAGACATATCACATATTGACGGGGTCGGGTTATGTTAAAAAGTATAAATTGTTATACTTTGTTCATTGGTTCAAAGGTACCCCACACTTCTTTTTTTGTTTGCTTGTTTGTTCTGGTGTATTTTTCATTTGAACTGTTACTCTGCCAGAGTACTCATATTTACAAGATGGCATTGAACGCCCCATTGGTGTATCAGGAAAACTATTTTGTACGTATGTTCCTTGAAGGGGATTGAAGTCGTTCTTTTTTCCACCGCAGCGAAGGGCTAGGAGTAGGAGAGGAGCTGCTGTATGTTTTTGTTATCGAATCGATCTGATTGTGAAATAAAGCATATGCAGTGAGAAAGCAACTCCAGGAGTCATCCCTGCCTTAAAGCTGCAACATTCTTCTGTAGCAATAACAAAGTATAACATAAATTGTTCTGTGGCAATTACACAAGAATATCCAGTAATGTCCCTGCCTACAATTAAACACATTCACTTACCAAAAATCGGGGGCATCTGCTGTGGCAAATGGGTGCAAGCCTTTGACCACAAACTTAGACACTGCTCGGTGACATTCGTCTATCCTGGCCTGAAAGGAGACGCTACCGGTAGACTGCAGCGAGAACTGCCAGCGAGCGCCAGCCAGACTCTGTCTGTCTCTCTCATCATGGTCACCTACATGTACAGTAATGGCAGGTCTTGTAATAAGGCAGATTGCGCTAACATAATATGCACTGTTAGTTGATTATTTACCTGCCGCATTAACGGGAGAGGACGTGCAAACGTTAGCGCTGCTGCTGGGTTGAGAGTCACGAGTCCGGAGCGGAATTAAAAACGCGTGTCATCGCGTGTTTTGTGAGCAAATGCTTTTGCATATTCGTAGTGTTTCCTCCCTTAAATGAAATATCTACTTTGCAAGTTGCCCTGTTGTCATCGGTTCTCATAAAGTATAATCAAACTTTTGAGCGTTTGAGCCGCTTAGGCGCCGTGTTTCCTGCCAGGTAAATGACGCTCCGCAACGTGGTGACGTCATTCGGGGCGACTGGAATCGATAAGGGAATCGTTTGCAAAAATGGCAAACATTCCAAGGAATTGAAACAGTGGGAACCGGTTCTCAACAAGAACCGGTTTTCGATACCCATCCCTATCTCTGATGGAGTCTCATCCACAAAATGCACATTGGCCAAGAGTGGGGAATGTCATCTAATGTCTGTAGACTCATCGAGTTGCTATGCAAACTTCCCACTGAAGCATATCTTCTCCAAAACCACACTTTCGATGTCTGCAGACATGTCATCAATACGTCTGGCAATTGTGTTATCTGAGAGCGGGACTTTGGCTATTTCTTTAACCATCAGGGCCCAGCATTTCATTCATAATGGCTTTGCAGGCAGGTAGTATTAATGTCTCTGCTACGGTGTGTGGTTTTATGGATTTGGCTATAAGAGAGCTCTTTCAGACACCTTTGTGTTTTTCTCATTAAAGTTACCTGTTTCTCAGTGTGTTCACAGAGAACAAAATAGTCTGTGTTCTTGTTTTGAAGTGAGGGATGTTTTGTGTGGAGATGGCGTTTAAGCTTGCTTGGGACCATGGCGCTCTTTGAGAGCTTTTCTCCACACACTAAACATAACGGAGTCGGTGCAGATCTCCAGTGAAAGTAAATCTGACTGCAGGTGACTATTACTGTGCATAATTATTAGGCAACTTAACAAAAAACAAATATATACCCATTTCAATTATTTATTTTTTACCAGTGAAACCAATATAACATCTCCACATTCACAAATATACATTTCTGACATTCAAAAACAAAACAAAAACAAATCAGCGACCAATATAGCCACCTTTCTTTGCAAGGACACTCAAAAGCCTGCCATCCATGGATTCTGTCAGTGTTTTGATCTGTTCACCATCAACATTGCGTGCAGCAGCAACCACAGCCTCCCAGACACTGTTCAGAGAGGTGTACTGTTTTCCCTCCTTGTAAATCTCACATTTGATGATGGACCACAGGTTCTCAATGGGGTTCAGATCAGGTGAACAAGGTGGCCATGTCATTAGTTTTTCTTCTTTTATACCCTTTCTTGCCAGCCACGCTGTGGAGTACTTGGACGCGTGTGATGGAGCATTGTCCTGCATGAAAATCATGTTTTTCTTGAAGGATGCAGACTTCTTCCTGTACCACTGCTTGAAGAAGGTGTCTTCCAGAAACTGGCAGTAGGACTGGGAGTTGAGCTTGACTCCATCCTCAACCCGAAAAGGCCCCACAAGCTCATCTTTGATGATACCAGCCCAAACCAGTACTCCACCTCCACCTTGCTGGCGTCTGAGTCGGACTGGAGCTCTCTGCCCTTTACCAATCCAGCCACGGGCCCATCCATCTGGCCCATCAAGACTCACTCTCATTTCATCAGTCCATAAAACCTTAGAAAAACCAGTCTTGAGATATTTCTTGGCCCAGTCTTGACGTTTCAGCTTGTGTGTCTTGTTCAGTGGTGGTCGTCTTTCAGCCTTTCTTACCTTGGCCATGTCTCTGAGTATTGCACACCTTGTGCTTTTGGGCACTCCAGTGATGTTGCAGCTCTGAAATATGGCCAAACTGGTGGCAAGTGGCATCTTGGCAGCTGCACGCTTGACTTTTCTCAGTTCATGGGCAGTTATTTTGCGCCTTGGTTTTTCCACACGCTTCTTGCGACCCTGTTGACTATTTTGAATGAAACGCTTGATTGTTCGATGATCACGCTTCAGAAGCTTTGCAATTTTGAGACTGCTGCATCCCTCTGCAAGATATCTCACTATTTTTGACTTTTCTGAGCCTGTCAAGTCCTTCTTTTGACCCATTTTGCCAAAGGAAAGGACGTTGCCTAATAATTATGCACACCTGATATAGGGTGTTGATGTCATTAGACCACACCCCTTCTCATTACAGAGATGCACATCACCTAATATGCTTAATTGGTAGTAGGCTTTC